>NC_143482.1:11164843-11318986 GCF_027475165.1 Benincasa hispida
GTCTGGTCGATTCAGCATTTGGTGTGCAAATTGTTGACTAGTTAAATAGTTCGTTGATTCGTTTGACTTGTTCATTGTCCTGGCTAGTGTTTTTAATCGATTTGTGCAGTTTTCGGTCGGTGCGAGCAGTTTTGGCCTGGTTCAAATGATTTTTGGCCAGTTCGAGCAGTTTTGGTCCAATTTTGGAGCGTTTGAAGATTTTTTAGGATACAATTTTTAAAATTAATGTAATTTTATTCTTTTTTTTTTCTAGGGGACAATTACCCGGTTCATATGCTATTTAAATGCTTTTTTGTTGTCATTTAGATATAATCACACCTTAGGTTAAGCATGCTCATGCATTTTTATATATTATAATAGTTATAATGTATGAGATAATGCATGATTATTCAATTTCATAATTTATTTGATATAATGGCTATGTTAATTTGATCAAATTAATAAAGCATAAAGCATGTAATAACATAGGTTAAATATAAACAGTTGTATTTAATGCAATTTTTTACAGCATGTGTATACGATTTTCATGTTTAGCTTAATATAAGGAGTTATGTTAATTAAATATGAAAATTAACATGCATTGATCATGACATATCCTTAGTAATAATATAATTATTATATTATATTCATGTAGTGCATTTTTTATGGTTTAATTATTTAATTAATTAGAATATGATTGCTAATTAAATTAAATTGTAGAGAGCATGATTATAGGACTAATAATTAAAATTTGAAATTTTTTTTAAATAAATTATTAGAAATCGTTAATCTATAATCAAGAATTCCAAGCAAACATAGGATCATTGGATAAATTAATTAATTTTAAATTATTTAAAATTAATTAGACCTAAGATCATTTTAATTCTAATAGGATTTAGAATTATTTCTTACTTAGTTTTAAAATATCTTTAATGAACTAAGTAGGAAAAACATTACTATGATTATAAGGGAACTCTCCCAGTTAAGTTATGTCCAGGTTGGAGGTATTTAAGTTGACAGTTTACAGAACACCTCCTACCTGAGAAAGAGACCATGCGTTGGGAGTGAGATCATGCATCGGTCATGAAGTTCCAAGAGGAGGAGATGTTGTTGGACAGTGAAGTCTGGAAGTAGCATCAACTTGGGATAAAGATATCTCCCAGAATACTCGTGCGTTTGGAGTGATTCTAAAGCCACTTGAAATCTCGGAGATCTAGTTTTCAGGGTAGGGCTGCCGGAGAAGAAGCTCTAAGGAATCAGGCTAAAGAATGAGGAAAAGACAAAAGGGTCGAGCTGTCGGGTAAGCTGGGCCAGTCTTGATGTTTTGAAGATTCCGGCCAAACCACGAAGAGTTCTAAGCTAAGATTTTGAGGTAAGCTTCCTAAGACATTTTAGAGTATATTTTTAGAAGGAAGTAACTCGATATTAAGCCTAGAACTATTAGTAATCTGAGCTTTAAGATAAATCTGAAATTTATGATTCAAAAGAGGAGCTGGGGAAGATCAAGGAACTTCTAAGAGAAAGATTCCTATCCTTACCAAGGTGAGTGGTAATTTCCTTTAAGTATTAAAGCATATATTTTAGAGTAAATTGTATATGCTTATGTTATGAATGAGTATTTAGCATGAGAATGAGATTATGTGATTGGGATGGTTAGGGGGTTAATAGACCTAGTTCCTGAGCCCGAAAGCAAAACCTCACATGATAGTCAGGGGACCGAGAGGTCTAGTTCCTAAGCCTGTGGGAGGATCTTCGTATGGGATGGTCAGAGGGCCAACGGGCCTAGCTTCTAACTCATGAGCGGGGAGCTATGTGCACATAGGAGACATTGGGAACAAAAGGGAACTTAGTAGAGTAAGCGTTCATGATTAGTATTAGTTAACTATCTACCGTGTGTGTGGGTAGAGAATAGACTCATTCTAAATAATTATCAGTTTAGCTATCTACCGTGCGTGTAGATAGAGTTGAGAACAGACTCATTCAAACCTGAGGTTTGAATGTAATCTCGTATTCATGATATGCTTGTTTTTATGAGTTGAAATAGACTCTAAAAGTTTCTTATCACTCACTGAGCTTAGTGAAGCTCTTTTCTTTCATGTTTTTCTTCCCAGGTAGCGAAATGTGAGGAATTCCAGGGTGATGCTAAGGTCAAGGTCTGCCACATGCCACCGTCGCACTTCCAGAGGGTTTAAAAGTGGTTGTTGTAAACTTTGTAGTTAATTCTTTGAGTTGTATAAACTTTACATTGCTGTAATAAAATGGACCTACTTAATTAGTAGTTGTTATCTCCTTGACTTAAAGTTTGCACAAAGTAAAGATATTTAGTTGAAAAGTAGGTATCAGAAAAGGGTAGTATTTGCGGTCCCTTACGCCTCTCCTTAGGCTCAGGAGTGCGGTCTCGGGGTAGGGTGTGACAGCAACTGTGGGCCTATAGTGAAATATACCCACTGTTAACAAATATTAATTCAATTGGTTAATGAGTTTAGCTAATTAATCTCATATCGTTGGATCTTCTGATCACTAGATCTATTAGGTCCCACTGGTAGCTCATAAAAGGTATTGAGGTAATTAAAGTAATTTGAAATATCCAAATTTATTAAGCGAAAGAATATAATGTATGGTGATACATTATAATATAAAGTTTATATTTTAACTCAACTTTATAATATAAATTTATTTTGAATTTGATTAAAAAATTAATTTATTAGAGAATTAAATATTCGAAGGAGTTCAAATATTAAATTAATATGAATAGAATTCATATTAAAACTATAGCTTGAAATTAATGCGCATTACATGCACATTAAAATTATAGGTAATATGAGAGAAGAATAATTGAATGTGATTTAGTTATAAGGTTAAATTAAATTTGTGATATTTAACTTAATGATTAATTAATTAATTAATTATATTTAATTTATTAAATTTGATTTAATTAAATTAATTGAACTAAAACTATAGGTTAAATTAAATTTGGGATGTATTAGAATAAGATTTTAATGCACATTTAATTAAATATGAGATATTAATTACTATTAATTAATTTGATTAATTAATAATTATTTGATTTATTTTAATAGATTAAATTTTTATTTAATTTATAAAAGAAATTATTATTTTTTAATTAAATAAATAAATTTATTTTTTATTAATTAAACAAATAATGAATTTAAATAAATTAATTATAAAAAATGCCCACGGAAGTTATATGGGATTGGGAGAGAGATCTTCTCCCTAACTTTCTCCACTCTCTCAGTTATTTTCGCATCATAGAATTAGTTTTTTTTCCTGCTTTTGGTCTTCTGAGATTTTTCTATGTAGAAAATTTCTTTCAAGGATCCTACCTCCTTCTACCTCACTAGCCCAAAGAAAATAGTGGTGAAACCATTTTGGTGGTGTTCACTTGATTTGCAGAAGAGGAATCAAGACTGTAGATGCAAAATGTTGGTGAAGCCTTCTAGAGTCGTCAACGATGGCAAGGGTTTCTAGATTTTATTTTCTTTATTAATTTGTTATTAAAATATGACAATGGTCTAAATTTTTTTTCCATTGCAGCTTGGGATTTTAACCCAATAGTTTCTTCATAATCCACTTATTCTCTCTAGGTTTCTTTGCCACTAGTCGAGCCTTAAATGTATGTACTTTACCGGCTTGGTCTCGTTTTCTTTTGTAGATCCATTTACAATCAATAGGTTTTACACCATCCTACTGATCTACAAGTTCCCATATTGAATTGAGGTATATCGACTCCATTTTGAGATCCATGGCTTTCATTTTTTGTTGTAAATCTTATCATAGGAGACTATTTAGACTAGAGTAACGACCCTTTTGATTGAGCAAGCATATTTTTGTATGAATGTCCGATTCTGTCTTCCTTGAGGATGATAAGGAATTAACTTAGGGGTGTTTTGATAGCATCGAAAATTTGTTATCTCCCTCGACTTAATTCAAGGTCGTTATTGTGTTTAATGTGTTTATTTATTATTTTCAAAGGTTTTAGGCACCTTGGCCAATCGGAAAATTCACCATCGTTCGTAAACCTATGCCGAATGCAAATAAAAATTTGTATGCTCTGAACTAACCCCTTGTACTAATTATTAGTATGAGTAGTAAGTACGAGGTCAAACCATAGAGAGCCAAAAATGGGGGGGTGTGAGAAATTCTGAAATAAAAATTGCGAAAGAACAAAAAGTGCGCAAGTAAACGAATGTGATGATTTATCAAACGAATGAATACTTAGCTTGGGTGATTATATTTTATTTCATTCCTCATCAATTCTATCACTGACTACTCTTAAGTTGCGTGACAATATTCTAATTTAAACTTAGCCTACTTAATTAGAATCCTAACCGGTAGTCCATCAAATCAAGTGAATTAACAGAAAAGTGGGGATCCTCAACCAATCAATCAATCAATAGGAATTAAGATTAAGGGCAGAGCTAAGCCAATTAATTGATTTCCATCGTCTAACCAATTAATTGAGCGAGATTTATCTAAGTTAGAACGTAATGCTTGCTAATTGGAATCCCAAATTAACACAACAAACCAACTTAACTCTTGCTTCTAGGTGATGACTACCTAACAATTACAAATTAGGGTCAATCAAAGCAATCAATTAAACATGCACAGTTAATTTGTCAGATTATGCCATACACGAAAATTGAAGAATAAGCTTAAGATAAATACTCATAAATTCATAATAAAAACTCACACAATTACAACACGAGTCTCAAGAATTGAATTGAAACCTAACTAAACTAACAAACCCAAGCTAAGTTCTTACCTTTTAGCCTCTAAGCATACTCGAATTCAATTTTGAAAAAGGGGAAGATTTTTTACAGAATTTTGGTGTAAAAAGGAAGCTAAAGCTATGCTGGACAGAGCGGTGGTGTTCAAGAATTTGTGTACTTGGGATGACGCATAATGGCCGAGTGTCAGACATGCATTGTAGCGCTAGCCTAACGCTGCGTTGTGCACGCGCTGGGGCTATGCGTCTGTCAAACTACATAATGTTGCAACGCTCGCCAGGGGCATTGCAACGCTGCCTATTTTGTCTTAGAGCGTTGAAGGGTAGCATTGGGGAGCAGTGCAACTGTGGCGTTGGGGCATCTCCAGAGCGTTGCAATGCTGTCTCGGGACTTAAGCTTAGAGGCTGGCATTGCGACGCTGGCCTGCACTCAGGCATTTTGCCTTCTAGAATTCAGCTAGCATTGAACTTAAGCTTATTGGGAGCGTTGCAACGCTTGGGAGAGTCTTCATTCCTTCGTTATTTGATCAATTTAGCTCGTAACTTCATCATTTTAGCGCCCTTTTGTCCTGAACGATTGATTTGACTACTTGTACACTACAATCCTATAAAATGATCAATTTCACCCATTTAAGTAACTAAACAACCCGAAGTTAACCAAATGAAGATAGCATATTTCCTATGTTATCACACCTATGAGGTAGAATCAATCTTTATGAGCCATTCATGGTTAATTTGGAGCAATTAAAAGCTAAAAAGAGCATCTATAATTCAAACGAGGCAAAATTATGAAAATGCTCTTAGAGGCTGGCGTAGCGACGCCTTGTGCCACAATTGAATAGCATAACGCATGATAAGGCGAGAGCACCGTGACGCTGTCTCGATGTGCAGCATCATTTTAGACATTGATGAAAGAAAACAGCCTGCGTGCGCAGAAGTGCAAAGCACGAAGCCTGCATGACAAGGGCCTTGAGCGTCGCGACGCTATTGTGCAATGTGTATAAATTTGATTTTTTAATTTTTGGTAAAAGGGAAAGGAGAGTTAGGCCAATTTTAGAGCTTTAAGCTCGGTTTTGGCCATTCTTGGCCAAAATCCATGAGATTTCTTTGTATTTTGAGTTATATTTATGTACTTTGGCATCATGATTCATATTCAATGAAGATTGAAGGCCCAAACGTTGATTTTTAGGTTTGTTGGACTCTATTGATTCTTTGAGATTTTGATGTATTCTTCCTAGATTTTTTAGCTTATTCTTGTTCTTTGTCTCTATTTGAATATCGAGAATGAGTATGTGAGTAGAATTGAAAAATTAATCGTTAATGTTTGTATGTTTATTGGCCCATGCAATGTATGTTTTAGGTGTCCATAATTTCATCCAAAGTATTCTTAATTTGAGTAGCAATAGGTTTTAGTTATGTTATGGCTCGATTGCTAGGATTCTAGGATCATCTAGTAGTAGAAGATAACGAAACATAAGAAATGGAAATACGTTAGGTTAGATTTGGCCAATTTAACTAGTATGACTGTTGGGATCCTCAAAATTTGGCTTCGTTTTTTAAGCCATTGGTGAAAAGTAGATAACAAATGAAGAAATTTGGAGGTGAAAGTAGTGTCCATATACTTATTTTTTAAAAACAAATACAAAGAAAAAAATCGTTACCAAAAGGACCCAAGTAAATAGGCTTGTGTGACACTGCTTAATTAATTTAGGAATAACTATCATGTTGGTTTTTCTTAGAGAGTTTGTGTGGATTTCTATACATTCAATTGGGCCTAAGAAGTAGATAACCCACAAATATTTACATAATTAATCAACAAATTTTTCCATAAGTGACCCGAGGTCTCTAAATCAGGGATGGTAATTTGAAGTTCTCTCTCTCTTTCTCTTTCAATCTATTTTACTTTCCGCACTTAGTTTTCTTGTCAAACCAAACAACCAAAACTCCTTGTTTTTACTGCTTTCTAAAGACTTATTAGCTAAGAGAGATTTTATCTTAGGCTCTCTATTGTCTGATGCTAGACTTGCCACCTGTGCTACCTTATAGTGTAAATAGTTAGTTGAATGGATTATAAATATTATTTGATTAGCAAAGACAGGTTTATGAAGCCCTTTCTTTAGATCTTTCAAAGTCGCCGATATATTAACAAAGGCTTTTCACCGAACAAACCTTGGTGGACTAATTTCCAAGCTTGGAATGACTATGATATACCATTCAGCTTGAGGGGGAATGTAGGAAATCGAGCTAAATTATACAGCTATATATTAGAGAGTTGATCCAGATTACTTCCTTGTATATTGCAATTTTATTCTTTCCATATAGGCTTAGCTTAATTTCAACAAACTAATTGATAATCCTTTTGTATATATTATGCCTTTCTCAATCACTCAAGAAATAAGAAAAAATATCAATTTCTATACCTAGCTTAAATATCACTACATATTATTCAAGTTACATTAAAGAACCTTAGATCTTAGTTTAGTGGATTGCGCAAGTCTAAATGTTCACAAGTAACACTTTATTTATGCAAATAAATACTTTGTTTATAAACTATAAACAACGAGTTTAGGGCATTAATCCCAACACTATCAACTTACACGTGATAGGCCTTAGAGGGTGAGACAGATTCCTACGAGGTATGGTTATGCTGATTTAGTTGCTTATGCACTCATTTGTGCATCTAGTAGTATTGAAGCAGAGCCTCTTACTTTTAAGGAGACAATTGTATCTGATTCAAAGGAACAATGGAAGGATGATATATAAATAAAATTATTCCCATTACAGAACAATCAAACGTGGTCATTTGTTCTAAAGTCTCCTAATAAAAAACTCATTGAGTCAAAATGGATTCATAAAATTTATCCAGGTACGAGAGGTGAAAGTAAGCCTACATATAAGCGTAGGCTAATAGCCAATGGCTACTCTTAGAATGAAGGAGTTGACTTTCATGCAATTTTCTCTCTGATGGTGAGACATTCGACTGTTCGATTATTGTTATGTATTGTTGTTCACTTTCATGTCTTTCTTGAACAAATGAACGTCAATCACCACAACATTCTTCCATAGAGAATTGGAGGAAGAGATCTACATGGCTCAAACTAAGGGCTATGAGGTGAAGGGAAAGGAAGATATGGTTTGTCTTCTTATGGACTGAAGAAATCGCCAAGACAGTGGTATATTCGATTCAACACCTTTATTTTGAAGTATGGGTTTCACAGGAGCTCATATGATACTTGCGTTTACTAAAAACTATCTCATAAAGGTACATATATTTACTTACTGCTCGTAGATTGATTGATTGGTTAGAATGATCTATTTACAACATTGCATGATTGGTTTAATTCAAGAATGAAATCGATGAGTAACTTAGGTTATCCAAGTCTAAGCATCTTAGTGAAATGCTTTAGGTGTAATGCAAGTGTGAGATTTTTATGGACACTATTGAACCTAATTAATTGAACATCTAGTTTACTTAAGGATTTGATTAATTAATTGCAGTGCTTGTGATTGCAAGTGCGACAATTAGACTAAGCATATGCATGCGTAAGAAATTCTTCCTAGAAGTCCTATGATCAATCGAACAATTGAGTGGATCCTAATTAGCTCAACCTCTTTCATATTTCTTGCACATTTACTTTCTTGCACTATACCTTTTTGTCCTTTATTTTTCCATGCTTTATCTATGACCACCACATAACGGCCATTTATCGTTCTAGCTACGAAACTTATCGTGTTTGAAATTATATTTTCACTTATCTGTTGTTTGACTCAATCTTGCTACTAAAATTCCTCAATAGTAGAAGCTCTTCATTGATAATTATTAACATTATCGTAAGAAGTATTATTATTGACAAGTTCTTGCTTTTGTCAATTTGTGTTTGGGGTTTAGAGTTGTAAGATGAAGTTCTTTGATAAATCTGAAAAGTAGAGAATGAGAGAAAGATGAAATCACTAGATAAATGTGAAAAGTAGAGATAGAAGGAAATAAACTTAAGTTTCTTGATAAATGTGAAAAGTAAAAATAGAGGGAAAGATGGAGTTACTCGATAAATTTACAAAACTCAATAGTATTTACTATTAAAGTTGAGATGTTTATACTAACTTAAGAAATTGGTGGGCCAAATGGTCTTTAAGTGTTCGTTAATTAGATACTAGCATAAATAATCTTATATATATTTCTTTTTTTATTGACCATAGTTAATAATATAATAGGTTAAAATATTGTCTTGTCACCTATACTTTGAAGTTTGTCCATTTTAGTTTGTACTTTCAAATATCCAATTTTAATCTATGTACATTTCATATGAATCTTAAATTGTATCCTAATAATTGTATCCCAATGTTTTTTATTGTTGGCATTTTTAAATTTATTTTGTTATTTATTAGGATTTTTATTATAAAATTTTAAAATGTATACACACGTAATATATTCTTGCATGACATTAACAATGAATCGAGGTAGGTGTTAGAGTATAGAAACAACCACAAATCTTAAAATATAGGGACCAAAATATATCTTAACATTAAAACTATAAAGAAAACTATCATTTTGAAACAATGAATCGAGGTGGTGTTAACAAGCTAACAATATCAAAATTAACACAATATAAAATTGAGTTTAAAGGATTGTATTTTAAAAGACTTTGGACATCAGCATATCAACTTTTGGTTTAATTAAACATTGATATATAAAGTATTTTGAATAATATAATGAATGAAAATTGTAAAAGGAAATGATAAACTAAGGCCCAAAGAAATCCAATTTAAATTTCATTAATCCAATATGATGTGAAACATGAAGACAAATTGGTAGGTAAGAAGTTTGATTAGCAAAAGCTTGGATTTGAAGGAAAATAGTTGAGAAGAGAAATGTGATGCTGATATAACTTAGAATATGAATTGCTTAAAAGCAGTGAGGGGAGAGGACAACTTAAAAATAATGATGTTGTAAATTGTTGTATATCCAATTGAAAGGCCTAAATATATACCTCTTCCCTATATATATACCACTCTTTTGCATGCATCTCAACCACTCTCCTATATATATACCTCTTCCCTCTCCCTTTTCATCTTCACTCTGAGCATCCACATGCAAATGGCTTCTTATAAACTTTCTTCTCTTGTTTTCTTACTTTTATTTGGTATTGAGATTTCTATTGCAAGGAGAGCACTCACAACTTATAGTCAAGGAGAATATGGTAATCCAACTGCCTACAGTAATGGTGGGTATAATTATGTAGGAGAAAATGGTGTTTGGTAATATGTTGGTGGATATGCTCCTAAGGATTATGGATATGAAAAATATAAGAATGATTATTATTCGGGTCGGAAAAAGTACAGCCAGGACACTACTAGTTTTGGTTATGGTATTTCTGGATACGACACTGGAAAAAGTAAAGAGAATGATGATGATTGTAGTGAACAATATGGACAAGGCTATGGTGATGGTGGAGGGAAACGTGGAGGATCATTTAATGAATATAATAGTTATACAAGTGGTTGTAAAGATGGAGGAGTAAATAACTATCCTAGCTATGGATATGATGAGAAGGGTGGAGAGATGTCTAAAGAATACAATGATAATAGATATGGTGGCAAAAGTGGAGAAATGTATGAATATCCGAATTATGGAGCAGGTAACAAAGGTGACAAATCATACAAAGAATATGGTGGTCGTCAAGGAAGCAGTGCATATGGTGGAGATAGTGGCACCAAACCTTGAGAAACACCTACTTAATATTAATTACCATATATCTATACACAATAATAAATAAATAAATAAATAAATAAAAAGAGATCACATTTATCCTTCTTTCCCTTGGGTATCCAAAGAGCATGTACATATATATACACACACATCAAAGATTGGAAGGATAGGATAACTATAAAATATATTGTGGAAACATCGGGGCTTTGTACCTTCTTTTGAAATATATGAATAATATTTTTCTCTTGTTTGCTCAAACCAATTGGCATGCATACTTGTTAGTTGCCTATTAAAGTTTTTGGAATTTTTTTCCACTTTATCTCCCTATATTATTTTGCTAGCTTTTGAATAGTTATATACTTTGAATCTGATAATGATGATAAACTTTTCTTTTAGAATGGTGGTAAATATCTAAAGAAATTTCCTAATTTGAAGAAAATTTATGCTCAAACTAATAAATATAGAAAATTAGGTGATAAAACCAATTCATAAATTAACGTTAAATGTTAAAATAAACTTAACTCAATTGTAATTGATATCATCTTTCTCTTTAGAGATTGAAGATTTCAAGTTATTGAAAAAAAAAAAAAAAAAAAAAAAAAAAAAAAAAATAAAATTCAACCAAAATCAAAAGAAAAAATTATCTCCAGTTGTTATTTGAGTTAAGCATCGAAATATCTTATTTCTTTTTCTTCTTCTTTTTTTGTTTCAACATTTCGTTTTTAGATTACTTCCATGCTTATGATTGTTTTTTCAATATTTCATATATCTTGGTTATCATCAAATCACTCCTCAATTTATTCAGCTTCATTTTCTTAATCTATTATTGTTTGATTATGTTTATCGTCAGATAGTTCTGTCTACAATATAAAGATAATCTATTTTAACAAAGATCATGGTTATTTTATCATTAGTTTTTATCGAAGATAAAATTATCATTGTTTTAGTTACTATCAAATGCTTTTAATGAATCATCATTTTAATTAATATTTAATACTTTCAATTTAATAAATTGTTTGTTAAAGTACAACAACTGTGAAGTGGGAAGTGAACCTCCAACCTCTAGGATGAAAGTCCTATCAATACTACTGAGCCAAATTCACTTGACTTCAATTTCATTAAGATGAATATTAAATTTGTTCAAATTTATTTGCATTTATCAAGTATGATACTTCTTACCTTGTAAGAGTTTACGTAAACAACATGAGCTGATTAAAGATTGAAACCAAACTAACATACTGTTGATTTCTAAAGTGAAATAGCCACAATCTATCTCAAACTTCCACCCAATTAGCATGTGCAATGTATCCTACAAAGTGGTAACTAAGGTAATTATTAATTGTCTTCAATCTTTCATGGTATGATATTATTTGTAATTCACAATTCTACTTTTTTTAATGGGAGATCTATTACGGAAATGTTGTCATTACTCAGGAATGTTTGTCCTTATCTAAGGACAAAAAGAAAGGGTGTTCAGGGTTTCACCACCATTAAGTTGAATATGAGCAAAGTCTATGATCGGGTGAAATTAGTTATTCTCTGAGAGAGTCATGCTAGCTCTTAGTTTTGATTTATCATGGGTCGATCAGATGATAGATTATATTAAATTGTCATTCTCTTCCATTCTTATTAATGGGGTAAAGATGCACTCATTCTCTCTTTTAAGTGGTATCACCTGGGAAACCTGTTTTCCCCTTTTTTTTTTATTAATGGGTTAATCATAATGCTAATAAAGGTAATCTATGTTCTAGAAGTCAAACGAAATCTAATTTCTCTGAGTGAATTAGATTGAGTAGGTTTTTCTCATAAATCTGAGAAGGGAGTTTTGAAGGTTACCTAAGGTTCTTTATTTAAACTTAATGGAACTTTGAAGAATTGTCTTTATGCATTTGAGGGTACTTAAATTTTAGGTATAATTTTTATTGCATTTGACAAAGGGGCTGATATATCTATATTGTAGTATAGAAGGTTAGCTCATGCGAGTGAAAGAGGTTTAGAAGCTTTTTCTCAACCAGGCTTACCTGGAGGTATCAAAGATATTGAACTCCCATTGTTGGACTTAATAACTCATATGTTAATTTGTTTTCTGTTTGTAGGCCCAAACGTGGAGATAAATTTGATCCAAATGAAGTTGAGGTAAGTGAAATACTTGGAGGAGGAGAGGCCACATAGAGAATGGAATGAAGGGCACGTGTAAGTAAAATTCTTTTTCAATTTCAAATGAAAATGTTTAGGTTTTTCAAATCAACATGGAAAAGGATTTCTCTCTCTAAGATGCATAAATGCTCTCTATTTCTCTCTAACTCTCAGCTTCGGTCAATGGCAATATTTTACAAGAAAATTGAAGAACAAAAAACGCATGAATGAAGAAGGGGAAGAAGAAGAAGAAGAATATGGAAAATGTGTGTGTGGTTCAACCAAAATCAACCTACAACCATGGGAAGGAAAGTATTTGAAGATTGAAGTCAAGTTTTCTCTCTTATAGGAATTTTTTCTCTAACTTACTTTACACTTCTGATCTGTATTTGTGGATTCACACAAATTATTTACAAAATAGTAAGTTTGTTAAAGTTATGAAATAAAACTAGTCGATGGAGTCAATACTTTTCACCCATTTTATGATCTTTGCATAATAGGGAAGTAGAGTGAAGTTCAAGAAAAGGAAGCATTCTATCACAGTTATATTGGATTATGTTCATTAATATTTGTAGGGTCTTATTAAGATACTTCTATGGGAGGTCGGAGGTATTTCATATCAATTATTGATGAATTTTGAAGGAAGATGTAAATGTATCTACTTGAACAAAAGGATAAAGCTTTTGAGAAATTACTTTAATGAAAGAAGCAAGTTAAGGACCAAACAGGAGGAAAGTAAAGTATATGAGAATAGGTAATGGTTTAGAGTTTGTGAATAAGAAATTAAATAGCTTTTGCAAATATGAGGGAATCACGAGTCATTTTTCTATTATGTAGTCTATGGCAAAATGGCTTAACTGAGAGGTTTAATAAAACAATAAGTAGGTTACAAGATGTCTCTTGATAAATGCTTCATTATCTTTGATGTTTTTTGGGAAGCTATCCAAACGGCCTGTTATCTTATTACAAGGAGTCTGTCTTCTACTTTAGGCTCAAGCAATCTTCGGGATATATAAATAGGAAAAGTTCCAAATTTGGATCATCTCATAGTGTTATGTTGTTTAGCTTATGCTCATGTTAAAGAGGGAAAGTTAAATAAGAGAGCACTAAGATATATTTTTATTATCTATCTTCAAGGTGTTAAAAGATATAAGCTTTGCTGCTTGGAGGAGGGAAGAAATAAATGTATCATTAACAAGTATTTGATTTTTAATGAAGCAAAAATGTCTTTTGTTTAAAAGTGCAGTAGAAACAGCAGACGGTTGATCATGTTAAGGTAGAGGTAAGAATTGATTGTAAAGCACAACCATCAGTTACTTCAAGTGAATCTAGTAATCCACCAGCACTAGTTTCACAAGTAGAGTCTTCACATAAGTATGGTTCTAATGGTAGACAACATCAACTAGAGAGGACTTTGATTGACGAGGGGAGCTCTTACTGAAGAAAGTTCAAGTAACAATGACATACATAACTATCTGAAGGGATAAAATTTCAGGTGGAAGCTTGTGATCTCTTTGCTATTAATTTTGTTTTACAAATATAGAAACGCAGAGAATTAAACATACATAGTTAAAAATATGAAAACAAATAAAGGGAAAAGAATAGTTAGCTTTGAAGATTCTTTCTTCGATCTTCTCCAAATATTGAAAAGGTTTACTGTTTGTTCTTCCACGAACAAGACACCACCATTAAATCTTCCCTGCAATTCTTTGGACCAAGAATTGGTTATGAGGAAACCTCTTTTTGAAAGATGGACATTATTGTAGAAAATGTTGGGGTTGATACCCTAAATCTTGTGGTCTTGTAGTTTTTAACTGTATTTGTACAAACTTATTATTTATCTATAAAATAAATTGTATTTTATCTGAAATTTAGTTGCATCAACCCAGAAACCAATAAACTAAGATCCAAAGTTATTAAATGTCACTTAAACATGTATGTAGAGACACATAGGTGGATCATGTTTAAGTGATAACCTGAACAGTTTGTAGTAGACGGATAAGGCTGGGTACCTCAGCCTGGTGATACTACAGATACGACCCGCTTTGTAGTTATTACAATTGTTGTAAAGTGCTACAAATGATCTGATCTTAATCATTCATGTGAAGACATGCGAGGTGGTGGTATCCTATACAAATACTTTATATAAGACCGGACCATGAAATGAATAGTCTCTCTTTATAACACCATTGTTAGAAGAGACTTACATTTCACTAGGATGACCATAGGTGACTTGACCTAGATCGTGAGTGAGTTGTGAACTCCTACCTATGAGGGTAGTCCTTTGTTTTCCATAGGTGAAAGCGGTCAGATTCGCCGACTCAATAAGCCTACTATTTTAGGGATTCATCTGATTGGGGAGTTGGGAACACAGCTACATAAAAAGGAATTCAATCCTTCCTTATTGTTAGGGTAAGAAGATAATTGTTGAGACAAGCTCCTATGAGGTATGGTTATGTTTATTTAGTTGTTTACGCTCTTACTTGTGTATCTGACAGTATTGAAGCAGAGCCTTTTACTTTCAAGTAGGCAATTATATCTGATTGGAATGAGTAATGGAATAATGCTATGGTTGTAGAATTATTCTCATTGCAAAGGAATCAAACATGGTCATTTGTTCCAAAGTCTCCTACTAAGAAACTCATTGAGTCAAAGTGGATTTATAAAATCAAGTCAGGTACAGGAAGTGACAGTAAGCCTAGGTATTAGGGTAGGATAGTGGCCAAGAGCTACATACAGAATGAGGGAGTTGACTTTCATGAGATTTTCTTGTTAGCTTTATGAGTTTCAATCATACCATAAGTTTTGATGACAACAAATGTTTATTTACTTATGATTTTAGTGTTTCAAAGTGTGGATAGCATAGAGGATGGAGAGATGATTCTAAAACATTTTAAATCGTTCAAATTGAACACCAATCAAAGAGTTGTAGGGAAAAGAAGATTTTCAAGAAAAATCCTATGTGGCGATGATGTGGAACACATGGACCAATCACGTGACAATATGAGCTAAAGAGATAATACACAAGTGGTGAAATAATCAAACCAGATTGGATGACTCGAGCGTGACACGTGGTGCTATCCAAATATTAGTTCTTAGAATTAAAAGAATTTAAAAGAATTTAAAAGAATTGAATTTTAAAGGGGGATTTTCAAAAATGGAAAAACAAGGGAAACTATTTGCAAAAAATAGTAAAATTTAATCATTTTAGACTTCTATCAATTTTTATCACCGATAGACTTTTAAATATTTCTTTTCAAAGACAAACTTTTGAAAATGATTTCCTTTATAATTCAATTTTGAAAAAGTTTTCTAATTGGAAGATTTTTTCTAAAAGATATTTTCCTTAATATATTTTCTTTGGAAATTACGTTTTCTTGAAAACTTGGCAAATATTAGAGTTAATGATTTAATAAATAGATCTTCTGCTTCTAACAATTTTCATGATGTGGAGGAAATTTCTAATGGTTGAAATCAAGACAAATCTCATCGTTTGGGGAAAGAAGATGCCCGAGAACTCCATTGGTGTTTGATGGATCACTTCGTTGACGAAGGTGACGACGAAAAAGTTGTTGATGAAATTGGCAAAAAAGGAAGAGAGACACTCACTTGGAAGAAACTTTTATTAAGAATTTACGACGATGGACACTTTGGAAAGAATACTCTTTTACTCTCTCAAGACACTCACTTTTTACTTTAAGTTTCTCTCTAACTCTCTTGTTTTTCTTTCTTCCTCTCTTTGCTTGTTTAAGTGACAAATGAGGGCATAACTCCTATTTATAGGAGTCGAAGTAAAAGGATCTCTCTAGATTGATCTTGAATTCTAGATTTTTAGATATTTCACCGTTTATTCTTTTGTAAAAAAACATCTCTTTAATTCCTTAAACCTAAAGAAAATCTAGGATGTTTATAGATTTTTATTTTGAGATATTTATTTACATACTTCAACATAATTCTAGAGAAATATAATATACACACTAATGCCATATTGAATATACTAAAAGAATCTTCTATATTACTATTTAGTGTTGTGGTATATTTTAATAGAAATACGTAACACTATTCCCACTTACGCTGAGTTTATGGATACTTATAATGAAATTCAATATGAATTTGAAAAGATGGTGTTATTACAAGTTATGAAAAACAATTTCAAGGTTGTTAAAAATTAGTTATACAAGTTGTCTTTATACACATCTGTAAATTTCTTGTACATGAGAGAAAAAGAAAAAAAGATTGAGAGATCAAGATAGCAAAACTACTCATCTTGTAATTTCTTGTTGTAGCTCCCCGATCAAGAAATCATCAGCTTCTCCATGGACATAGGCTCTTTTTGGCCGAACCACGTAAAATTCTTGGTGTTCTTCTTCTTCCTTTATCTTCTTAATCTTCTTATCGTTTACCTCAGCACCCTCATAGTTTAGACAAAAACTCGGCAGCACCTTCATCATCTAGACAAATCTCGACAGTACCTTCATCATCTGAACAAATCTCACCTTCATCTAGACAAATCTCGGCAGTACCTTTATCGTCTAGACGCATCTCACCTTCATCGTTTAGACGACTTCCTGCAGCATCTTCCTCTGGTTTTCCCTCTCTTCTTTCTCGTTTTCTTCTGCAAGAAAGAAAAGAATAGAGTTAGTCATTAAAGTGTTTGCACTTACCTGAGTGCTTGAAGTGAATCTCGTCCATCAAAGTGTAGGGTGAAGATCTATCTTCATGAGGACTATGCTTTTAGCACACGGTTTTGTTCAAGATCAAATTTCATCCGTGGTTTTGGTTTTATTTCGGGTCAAGCTTTCAATAAAGCCCAAATAACATTTGTTTCAAACAACATTTGTTTTTATAGCCCATCAAGCTCATTAATAAGTGGTATCAGAACCTGCAAGAAAACTTCAAGATTAATCAAAATTCTAAAGAAACAAAATTTTGGAGCTTTCCGACAGAGAAATGGTAGTAGCAAGATATGATGTTGAAAAGTTTAATGGGAAAGGAGACTTTGACTTGTGGAAAGCCAAGATCAAAGCCATTTTGGGTCAACAAAGGGCTGATAAGGCCCCTGGAGATCCAACCAAGCTGCCTACTACTGCAACAAAAGAAGAAAAGAAGAACATGGAGCTAATTGCTCATGGGACATTTGTTCTTAATTTGCCAATCAGTGTTCTAAGACAAGTGATCGACCAAGAAACAACATTCAAGATGTGGAGTAAGCTAAATGAGCTCTATGAGACAAAGAATCTTCCTAACAAGCTTTTCCTAAGGGAAAGTTTTTTTACCTTCAAAATGAGTTCTTCGAAATCCTTGACAGAAAACTTAGATGACTTCAAAAGAATTACTACTGAATTCAAGACTCAAGGAGAAGAGATTGAGGTAGATAATGAAGCCTTTGTGCTTCTAAACTCACTTCCGGATTCCTATAAGGATGTCAAAACTGCCCTAAAATATGGCAGAGACTCTCTAACTACTGATATTATCATTTCAGCCCTTAAAATCAGAAAGATTGAGCTCTTAACCAGCAAGGAAGATAAGCCCAGTGCTGAGGGTTTATTTGTCAAGGGAAAGTCTAAACAGAATAATAAGGAAAAGGAGAAGCAAAGCTCAACAGAAGAGGGTAAAGAAAAAATCAAGGTTAGATGTAAATATTACAAAAAGCTATAACATCTAATCAAGAATTGCAAAACATTGAAATGGAAAAATTTGCAGAAGAACAAGCAATCACAGCCTCAATAGAAAGTCCAACAAAATCAATCAAGTGAAGTCTCAGTTTGTGAGGATTCTTACTTCTATTTAGATGCCCTAGCTACATCAAATTTAAAGGCAGATGAAGAATCTAATAAAAACCTAGATTGGGTTCTAGACTCAGGGTGTTCTTTTCACATGACACCCCACAAAGACTGGTTCAACACTTATAGAGAGTTGGATGGAGGCTCAGTTTACATGGGTAATAATAACTCATGTCCAGTGGTTGGTATTGGTTCTGTATCACTCAAACTTGAAGATGGATCAGTCAAACTATTGAGAAATGTCAGACATGTGCCTAAGTTGAAGAGAAATCTGATTTCACTAGGCATGCTTGATTCGATTGGCTGTGAATACAGAGGAAAGGAAGGCTACTTTGAAGTTTCGAAGAACAACAAGCCTATTCTCAAAGCGGTCAAGATAAATGGTGTTTATGTTGTTCAAGGAGTTTAGAAAATGCATTCAGCTTTGGTTGTAATTCAGAAGCAGCCTATTGAAGAAGATCTTTGGCACAAAAAACTCTCACACATTAGTGCCAAAAGTCTACAAGCTCTTGCTAATCAAGGAATTCTACCTAAGGAAATTCATCAAAGCCTATCCTTCTGTGAACACAGTGTGATAGGCAAGGCTACGAGGTAGAGTTTTGTAAAGGCTCAGCATACAATCAAGGCCATCCTTAATTATTTGCATTCGGACCTATAGGGTCCCTCACCTTTCCAATCCTTGAGTGGAGCCAGGTACTTTTTAACCTTTGTGGATGATTATTCTAGAAAATGTTGGATATATTTCCTTAAATCTAAGGACTTAGTGTTTGATAAGTTCAAAGAATGGAAGATTATGGTTGAAAAAATGTCTAACAGGCAAATTAAACGTCTAAGAACTGACAATGGGCTTGATTTTTGTGCAGAAGATTTTATTGTTTTTTGCAGACAACATGGTATTACTAGACACAAGACTGTTAGGTATACACCTCAGCAAAATGGGGTGGTAGAGAGATTAAATAGAACTATTATGGAAAGAGTGAGAAGCCTACTGTCAGATGCAATACTCCCTAAGAAATTTTGGGCTAAAGCAGCTTCATATACTGTCTATACCCTAAATAGATGCCCTCATGCATCTCTTAATCTTCTAACTCCTGAAGAAAGGTGGACAAAACAATCTCCTAGCCTAAATAATCTAATGGTGTTTGGTTGCACTGGATATGTCCATCAGAACAAGGGAAAATTAGCTACCCGAGCAGTGAAATGTATGTTTTTGGGTTTTACAAAAGGAATAAAGGGATTTAGAATGTGGCACCCTACAGAGAAGAGATGTATCACAAGTATTGTTTTAAGGGAGGATAAGATGTTTAAGCAAAGATCTACATCTAATGTTACAGCACCTCAAATGAAGAATGATAAAATTGAGGTGGAGTAAGTTCTCAACCCTAGCTCTGATTCTTCAATCTTAGAATCACCTTTTGATCAACTACCTCATCTTGAAGAAGTAGAAGATGCTATTTCTGATCCAAAGCAAGAAGAACCAGATTTGAAGGGGTATAGCCTAGCTAGAGATAGGCAAAGAAGAATTATTGTGCCACCTTCAAGATATGATGACTACTTAGCTTTAAATGCTTCAGATCGATATAATGGAGTAGAACCCTCAACTTTTGAAGAAGCAGTGAGTTGTCCTAAAGCTAAGTTATGGATAGAAGCAATGAATGAAGAAGTTGATTCACTAGTTAGAAATAACACTTGGGAGTTGACACTTTTGCCCAAAGGTTGCAAACCAATTGCATCCAAATGGGTGTACAAATTGAAGGAGGGATTCCCTAATGATCAAAGACCTAGATATAAAGCTGTGTTGGTAGCTAAGAGATTTACTCAAAGACCAGGTGTTGATTTCAATGAGATATTTTCTCCAGTGGTCAAGCAAACTTTTATCATACTCTTACTGTCTATTGTGGCTCATAATGATCTAGAGCTGGAGCAACTTGATATTAAAACAACTTTTCTACATGGTTTCCTAGAAGAAGTTATCTACATGAGCCAACTTAAGGGGCATGAGGTTAGAGGGAAAGAATACCATGTTTGCCTACTTAAAAGGTCTATCTATGGTCTTAAACAGTCTCCTAAGTGCTGGAACAGAAGATTCAGTGACTTTATGCAAAAGAATGGCTTTAATAAGAGTTCCTTTGATAGTTGTGTTTACAAAACACCGATACGTACATTCATCCTATCTATTTGTTACTCTATGTGGATGACATGCTATTATTAGGAAAAACTATGCAATAATTAAATAAAGTCAAAGATCTACTCAAGTCAGAATTTGAAATGAAAGACATGGGCAATGCAAAGAGAATACTGGGCATTGATATAATCAGAAACAGAAAATCAAACATTCTCAACATTGATCAGTCACAATATTGTCAGAAATTGCTTAAGAAATATCATATGACAGAGGCTAAATCAGTTTGTACTCCTCTTGCTAATCATTTCAAACTCTCAGCAGAGAATTCACCTAAAGAATCTGACATTGAACATCAGAAGATAATGTCAACTATTCCCTATTCCCAAGTTGGGGGAAGCCTGATGTATCTAATGGTGTCTACAAGGCCGGATATTGCTTATGCTACTAGTCTGGTAACTAGATATATGACTAATCGGGTAAGAGGTACTGCGAGTCAACTAAATGGATAATGAGGTACCTTAAAGGCACTACAAGTGCTAAATTAATGTATCAACAACTTTCAGACAGAGAACCAGAACTAATTGGGTACATTGACTCTGACTATGCTGGAGACCTAGACAAAAGAAAATCTTTATCAGGCTATATCTTCCTATTTGGAAGGTGTGTTCTAAGCTGGAAGGCTACATTTCAATCAGTAGTAGCCCTTTTTACTACTGAGGCAGAGTTTATTGCTCTTTTAGAAGCAGTAAAAGAGGGTTTATGGTTAAAGAGTCTCCTAAGTAATTTTGGGATCAAACAGAGTACAGTAAAAATATTTTGTGACAATCAGAGTACTATACATTTATCAAAGCATCCACAGTATCACAACAGAACAAAGCATATAGATGTTAAATATCATTTCATTTGAGAATAGGTTGAAGGAAAGAAAATAGAAGTGTTGAAAGTTCATACCTCAGAGAATGCCTCTGACATGTTGACAAAGACTGTCACTCAGCTCAAACTTCAGAAATACCTCGATATTATAAGGTTTTAGCTGAGAGACAAAGGTTAAAAGAAGAATAGAATCAGTACAGAGAAGCTGAAGAAACACTTGAAGTTTTCTTTCAAGGTGGAGATTGTTATTACAAGTTATGAGAAAAAAAACTTCAAGCTTATTAAAAAATTAGTTATACAAGTTGTCTTTATATACATCTGTAAATTTCTTGTACATGAGAGAAAAAGAAAAAAAAAATTGAGAGACCAAGATAGCAAAACTACTCATCTTGTAATTTCTTGTTGTAGCTCCCCAATCAAGAAATCATCAACTTCTCCGTGGACGTAGGCTCTTTTTGGTCTAACCACATAAAATTCTTGGTGTTCTTCTTCTTCCTTTATCTTCTTAATCTTCTTATCGTTTACCTCAGCACCCTCGTCGTTTAGACAAAAACTCGACAGCACCTTCATCGCCTAGACGAATCTTGGCGGTACCTTCATCATCTAGACGAATCTCACCTTCATCGTCTAGACGAATCTCGGTAGTACCTTCATCGTCTAGACGAATTCCTGCAGCATCTCTCTCTGGTTTTCCCTCTTTTCTCTCTCGTTTTCTTCTGCAAGAAAGAAAAGAATAGGGTTAGTCATTAAACTGTCTGCAATTACTTGAGTGCTTGAAGTGAATCTTGTCCATTAAAGTGTAGGGTGAAGATCTATCTTCACGAGGATTATGCTTTTAGCACACGGTTTTGTTCAAGATCAAATTCCATCAATGGTTTTGGTTTTATTTCGGGTCAGGCTTTCAACAAAGCCCAAATAACATTTGTTTCAAACAACATTTGTTCTTATAGCCCATCAAGCTCATTAAACCCAACAGATTGAGATTATATATGACACTTAGAAAGAAAAACATAGAATTAGCTTACGAAAGTAGGCAAAGATGGTATTCTTTTAAGGCATATAAAGTCACTGAATCATATATGGCTATTGAAAGTAGATTGATGCCATAAGGAAATACCATCCTCAGTCAATAAACAAAAGATTCGGTGACTTTATTAGTCTATAGATCGTGGGGTGTCCATCCTCAGTCAAATTTATTGATGCCATAAGGCCAATGTCTATTTCACTATTCTGAATTTCATTATCAACATCTGAAATTAATAACTATTTTGGATCAAAATTTATAAGAAAATTATGTACAATGCAACAAGCTACGACTGTTGCAGTTTGTCTCAAAGTTGTAATATGGTTCAGTCCCACGAGTTATAATTGGAAACCTTTTCTTTATACTGCAAATGCCATTTCAATTGCATTTTGATGCATATCTATGGTTAAATAATTCTTTTGGAGACTGTGTTGTACGTGTCGAATACTCCTTTAAATGATTTCTTATCCTACGATAAGGTGTGATAAATCCATATCATAACATAAAACTGACATCACCAAGGTAATATTTTCCTATAAACAAAATTATAGAAGTATATTTAGTATTATATATGATTTAATTGTTTCATTTACATAAATCCATAATATAATAATAAAAAATCCATGTTTTAGTCTCTTTATTGCTTTTATTTGTAGTTTTTAAGTTTAGTTTCTATTCATTTTAATATATGATAGTATTTTCTATGTAGATTATTAAATTGTATATCAATGGAAGTAACAAAGTTGACAAAAGTTATTAGATTTATCTTGAGGTCCATCACAAGAAATAACATGCTACAAAGGGTACATTTTTAATGGATTTAGATTTCGTATCAAGGATGGTGATGATTTAAGAAAAACACAAACTAGTGGGATAGTAGTGAGAAGAACTGATGATCAAGAGTACTTTGGTGTATTCCATGATATTATTGAATTGCAATATATGGGTGGAAACAAAGTCGTTTTGTTTAAATGCAAATAGTGGAATATCAATAGTCTCGATAAAGGAATTAGAATTGATGATCATGGACTAACTAGTGTGAATATAATGTACACATTGGCTACAAATGAGCCATTTGTATTAGTGTACAAATCTGAACAAGTTTTTTACCTTGAAGATAGAAGAAACCCGATTTGGTGTTTTGTGTTGAAAATTGATCCAAGAGATTATTACAATATCCCTTTGATCATAGATGAATATTGCAAAAAATAAGATGATGGAGAAGACGAAAATAGATTAATTTAATTCTTAATTTTTTTTTTGTCTGTCGTTTATGTTAGGTGATCTCTTTTTAACTTTATAATTTATGATATCTCTTATTTCTTAAACTAATACTCAATTTTTATTATGTTATTTATCTAACTTGATTTTGTCAACAAGTTCATTATTTGTGTAAAGGATGAAAAAACTAAAAAGCAGATTCAACAACAATAATAGTATAGATAAGCACGAGAATACTACGATTGCATCTACATCTAACCAAATAGTTGAAGATCAACAATCTTCAACAAAATCTAAAGCAAAATTTGGTTTAGAAGCTTCATCGTTTATGAGAGAAATTGGATCAACTACTAGTCATGAAAATTTTCTTAATAGAGGTGACATGTTTTTTATAATATATATATTATTTATGTTTGACTTGTTAGTGACTTACTTTCTTTTCTTTCTTTTTGCCATAAAATCTTCTTTTAGAGTAAGAAAAGTATGTGGTCCCACATGTAATCTCCTAGTTAAAGTACCTCATGGGATTAGATTTATATCATGGAAGAAGAAACGGTAGTTGGAGATAATGACGATATCTTTAAAAGCCAATGCACTATCTTAGCTAGACAAGTCTACTTTACTCCTTTACAAGTAAAAAGTTAGAGAGATATTGATATAACAATAAAAAAGAAACTATTGGAGCTTACATTGGTATGTGAAAAAATAATATTTTTTCCCCTTTAATTTACTTCCCACATAATTAAATTACAACTACCATTTTCTTTCCAGGAACGATTTAAAGTTGAAGGTCACGAGGCTTCTGTATTACTTCAAAATCACCAATCTTATAATAATTGGAGAGACAGTTTAAAGAAAAATTGGTTATACAAATATGATACAGTTGTAGAAGCTTTAGCAAATATTCCATCAAAAATTATAAGAGAAGATGCAGAATATCTTTCAATGTTGTAGAAGTTAACTGAATATCAGGTTGTATTCTAATATCTTTTTCTTGTACATAAAAAAGGTTGTGCTTATTAATTTATTTTTTATTGATACTCTAACTCTGCATTTGAAATACAGGAGATGTGTGAAAGAAATCAAAAGAACCGTACGAAATTAAATGTATATCACACATGTAAAATTACAACAAAGAGTTGAAAAAGAGGTAATTAAATGAAAAATTACATAAGCTTCTTTTAATTTAGTAAAATTATCTAATGTATAATATTTGTCACTTAATCAAGTTCGATTCACTAATGAAGAATTCATTAAAATGGTAAGTACAGAATAGTGGATGATATTATTGGTTAGAGTTTGAGTAAGGGTCATTAATTTATCATTCTGTTGCTTTGGTCTAGAAATGATTGATTCAAAGAAATCTCCTTAATTTTATGTTTGGATTTGAACTTGGATAGAATTTATGTAGTATATAAATGTTAGTTTTGCTTTAGAATCTTCCAATTTGGAAATATCTAACCATACTAAGTTGCTGCTGTGA
Source organism: Benincasa hispida (assembly GCF_027475165.1). Taxonomy (NCBI): domain Eukaryota; kingdom Viridiplantae; phylum Streptophyta; class Magnoliopsida; order Cucurbitales; family Cucurbitaceae; genus Benincasa; species Benincasa hispida. Next base: position 11,189,922 of record NC_143482.1, read on the forward strand.
TGGGATAAAGAGAAGCATAGAACACATTAGCTTTTAGTGCTTTTTCTAAGTTTTTGTAAGAAAATTCTTTGTTGATCTTGTTCTTTTTCTTGTTTCTAACATGTTAGTTAAAAAACATTTGAATTGAAATGGAGAACACTACCAATTGGATCGAATGATGGTCTATTTCTTGTCCAATTATATTATACAATACAATTACACCCATTAATAGTCAAAAGTTGTGTTAAAGTTAATATATTTTGTTAAGTCATCAATGTTTATTTTGTTGTAATTAAGTGCAAATCGTTCTATTAATTTGAATGATAGAGTATATTTCAATGATAATTATATAGGAAACCTTGATGTTGCTAGATGATGTATAGATTTTCATGAAGTGACATGTGTTTCTTGTAAACACTTAAATTTATATGTGTTAGTTTTGAATTATAATATGTAAATTTGTATTTGTAGTCGGAACTTAAATCATATGCTTCTCAAGTGATCAATGGTATACTTGACATGAACGAGGATGAGATTCTCGTATGAGTATTTGGACCAGAGAAACATGGGTGTGTTCGTGGTTATGGAGTAGATGTTACTCCTTCTGAGTTGTTTGGATCATCGTCTACTATACGCGATCTTGAACGTCGCCTCAATGATTCCAAACAACTGCTTCAAGAATCTGAGCGACAAAGAAAAGAATCTAAACAACAGAGAGTGGTTGAGGTAGAAGCACTTAGGCATCAAATAAGCGAATTAGAAAATCGTTTTGAGGATAGATTTCAAAAAATGATGGCAGAAATGTGTAAAAAAATTTGTTTCTAGTTGATTGATTGTAGTTTGATGTTATAAAATTTAAATAGTCTTTTGATGTACTTTTATGACATATAAGTTTACTTTCATCCATGTCATTATTCTTTTTTTCTAATATATTCTTATGCTTTGTAATTCATGGTATTATATGTGGATGAATTAGTCAAAACAACGTTCCGATATTTGTCAATAAATGTGCTAAAAGGTTTTATAAGAGAATTTTCGAAGGATATACAATTGTTGATAAATAAGTTTTCACGAAGGTTTTAAAATTTTTAAAATAGCATAATAAGCCTTTAAAAATAATGAAAACCTTCGGAAAAAGATCACTTGATAATAGACAACTATCGATAAATAATTTGACAATTATCGAAGATATATAACTTTTGAAAAATAATACTTTTCAAATGTTAGTAAACCTTTGAAAAAGTGTTTTCGATGGGATCTATTTCGACACTTTTCAAAGGTTAAGATAACCTTTGAAAAAAGATGATCGAAGGTATATTAAATATTTTTTCAAAGGTTTTGACTTTCGAAAAATGTCAATTTTCATGTAGTGATCATTTTTCGAGCTCAGTTAAACTCTTATTTCTAGAATCAACCTTCCAGTTTATTTCTTGAAAATTAACGAGGCATGAAAAAACACTAATTGATTACTTCTAAAAGTATCCCAAACTATCCTGTTGTCAATCAAGAACCAGGACTTCCTTTAGAAATAATCAACAACCTTTAATAAAATACATCACTCCCGTGTTAGATACTTTGTTAGCTATGCAACCTGAAGTCGAAATTCATGTTTTATTTTCTAACCTTCAACTTAAATTACAAATCAGTTAATACTTAGTAAGAGTATTAAAAGCATTAAGAATAGATTGCATAAATATACGTGTTGCGACATAAAAACATCCAAAAACCTTAGTGTCAGTTACTTCGAGAATATTATTATCCAAGCAAATTAATCTCTCTAAAAACCATGAATCCAACCTCAAATTATGGCTTGATTCAAAACTACTTCAAAACTATAATCAAAGACTCCAAGGTAGAACGCGCCAAAATGCTCTTAAATCTTACCAATGGAAAACACTTCAAAAGTCCCCAAAACTCAAATCTAGTAAATCAACACATTATGGGCAAGTCCATCATCGAGAACGATGAATCCAGATAGATGTTAACAAGCTAACTAAATTGGAATTAACACAAAATATAATTGAGTTTAAAGGATTGTATTTTAAAAGACTAGAGACATTAACATATCAACTTTTGATTAATTAGGCATTGATATATGAATTAGTTGGGACACATAATTGAAAACTCTCAAGCGCATAGAGATCCAAATTAAATTTCATTAATCTAATAACATGCGAAACATGAAGCAAAAATTGGTAGATGAAGTTTGGATTTGAAGGGAAATGGTTGAGAAGAGAAATGTGATGTTGATACAACTTAGAATATGAATTGCATCAAAAGCAATGAGTGGAGATGACAGCTTAAACGCAATGATTTTGTTAAATGTTGTATGTAAAATTGAAAGGCCTAATATAGATTCTGGGCCACTCACCTTTCTCTCTTTTGCATGCATCTCAACCACTCTCCTATATATATATATACCTCTTCCCTCTCTTTTTCCCTCGTCATTCTGAGCATCCACATGCATCCACATGCAAAATGGCTTCTCATAAACTTTCTTCTCTTGTATTCTTCTTTTTATTAGGTATTGGGATTTCTATGGCAGCCAGATCTCTAACAACTTTTGGTGAAGGAGAATATGGTAATCCAAGTAGTTATGTAAGAGAAAATGGTGTTGAAAGCTATGGTGGTGGATATAATCCCAAAGATTATCGATATAGAAAATATAATAATGATTATTATTGGGGTCGGGGAAAGTGTGATCAAGTGGGTATTGATTCTGGTTATGGTGTTGGAAGATATGGTAGTGGATATAATCCTAAAGGTTATGAATATGAAAAATATAATAATGATTATTATTGGGGTTGGAGGAAGTATGGTCGTCAAGGGTGTACTGGTTCTGGCTATGGTGTTGGAGGCTATGATGGTGGATATTATCCTAAAGATAATGAATATGGAAAATATAATAATGATTATTATTGGGGTTGGAGAATGTATGGTCAAGGAGGTATTGGTTCTGGTTATAGTGTTCCTAGATATGAAACTGGAAAAGGTAAATATAGGGATTGTGATTATGTAGGTGGTCGAGGAAAACGTGGAGGACCATTCAAAGAATATGTATATTCTAATTATGGAAGTGGAAACAAAAGTGACATATCGCCTAAAGAATATAATGGTCATCAAAGAAGCAGTGTATATGGTGAAGATTGTACTGGTACTGAATCTTAAGAAACACCTACTCAACATTATCCGGCACACGTGCACACACAAATATAATCATAAATAAATAAAAAGACCATAAATGTTTGTGATAATTTATCCTACTTTGCCCGAAGTACTCGAGAGAATATATTGTGAAAAAAGTATAATATTGAAGTTGGAGCTCTTGTACCTTTTTTCGATATATGTATAAATAATATTTTTCTCTTGGTTGCTCAAACCAATTTGCATGCTTGCCGACAAAGTTTTAGATTTTTTCTTTTCTATTTTATGTCCTGCTTGCCGACAAAGTTTTAGATTTTTTCTTTTCTATTTTATGTCCTTATGTTATTTAGCTTAATATTTGTCATTTGTACGTTGTTTCCTTTAAAAAAATGTAAATAAAATTGAGTCCAACGATAATAATAATTTTTTAAATGGTGGTAAGTTTCTACAGAAACTTTCTAATTTGAACAAAAATTAAGCTCTAACTAATAAATATACAAAATTAAGTCCATGTTACTAATCAATAATATTAACCAATATGCCAAATGGTCAAAAAAATTGTCTCTAATTTTTATTTTTTTTAGTTGAAATAAAAAATTTTGTTATAAATTTGATACTACACAGACTAAATTTTTTATTTCCATAAAAGTTCAAGACAAAAATTGTTTTTTAACCTTATTTTTTTTTCTAAAGTTTCGTCAATTTTGTATTATTGTGTGTTTGAACGAAAATTATTAATAAAACTATTTTTTTACTTCAATGATTTGTTTGGTTGATAATTTGAGTCTTCCACCCCTTAGTCGATGACATATTTATATGTCAGTTGAGCTATAGTCATGTTACATATGAAAACTTATAATATAAAATAAAAAGCACTATACTTAGAGAGATTAATTTGGATAATTATTAGAAATAACACAAAAAAGTTTTCATCTTTTATAAATAACACCGTTCTTGGCCAATTATTTTAATAGCACAACTTGGTGCCATCCTAGTTGCGATTGATACCAAGATTAACAAAATCTTTTAAAAGTGTCATATTTGAACTATCAATTTTGTGTTTGGTGAAAATTCTGAACAGAAAAATCATCACCAAGACGAAGACTAGGACTCACATGACAACCAAGATACAACTTATGAAGTAGAAGTTTTTAAGATTTTATTGTTTTGAATTTCTACCTAGGATATGAAAGTTTGTTTTTAGAGATTTTAAAAGTTCTTTTATTTTATTTATTATTTATTTATTTTGGCGTAAATGTGTGAGAAATTTGTTTTCAAAATCTATAAAAAGGAAATTTAGAATGAACGACTAAAAAACCAAATTGAAAAATATTTCTCACTCATTTAATCTTTCCAAATGGAAATTGACCCAACAAAATGCAAGAACAATTAATAAAAAATTTTACTTTTTTTTTCTCTCTCCATTTTGATGATTCAAAGGTGTTGTTAAAAGAAGTTAAAAGTTTGCGAATAATACCTTTTTGTCTCTAGGTTTTAGCTCTAGTTTCTAATTGATCCTTGAATTTTAAGTGTTACACATTTTATCTTTAAGTCTTGAGTTTTCTTACAAATTTAGTCCCTAAATTTCGAAATGTTATAATTTTACCTTTCAGATTTAAGTTTTGTTTTAATTTGGTCTATGGATTCAAAGATTTTACATTTTTAACCTCAATTTTTCATTAAATACTCGCTTTTAATTATTGTTGTCAATTTCACCTATACCTATGTTAATAAGATTTTTAATATGATTAAAAATAGGTTTAATCTTTTAATTCCCTTTTAATATGATTAAACTGGATTAAATAAAAGATTAAATTTATAACATAAATCACTACAAGAAAAAGAAGCTCTCCCGACGCCTAAATCCATCGTCGAGAGATAGGATCTCTCCCGCCGCTGTAAGGGACCGTCAGGAGATAGGTCCTATCTCCCGACGCGACAAGTTATTCTGGAACTCCCGACAGCATTTGATAGCCATGGGGAAATCAGATCTGGTCTATACCCAGATCGGGAAGCCTCTCTTCTTCCCCAATAACCCAATCTGAAAAACAAACCCTAGCTGACGACGTTCCCCCTCGATCCGTTCGTCGATCGCCTGCCATCATCGCTCGCCTATCGTTGTCCTCGCCGCTCACCTGCCATTCGCGTGCCATCCGCCGTTCACGTGCCTTCACAAGCTCCCGTTTCCTTCATCATTCGCCGTTCTGTTCAGATCTCCAGTGTCCTTTCGATTGTCATTCGTCGTTCGCTCTGATTCAGATCTCCGTTCGCCTTTCGGTGTCCTTTCGATCACCTTCCGGTTCAGATCTCTATTCATCGTTCGGTTCAAATCGCCGTTCGTCATTCGCTCTGATCTGTTTGCCACTCCAGTATCCTTCGTAAGCTTTCAACAGGTTCGCCCACATCTCTTTCATTTCCTTTCTCTTATTTTGCAAATTCAAGCCATTGTTTCATTTCCCATTATTTTGAAATTCGATTACTCTTGCTTTGATTTATTGTCATTTAACATCTATCTCTCTTGTTGTTCTTTAAATTAAATCTACTTGTAGAAATAAGTTTTAGACGAAGTAGCATACTATTTTTTTTTGGAAAGTAGTGCCCTACCATTGTGGACGAACTTTCATTACGTTACAATTTCTGCAATTTGGTGGATTGTGGATGTTGGATTTCTATTGTGTGGAGGTCTGCTATGACTAAAAATTTGGACGAAGTTTGGTCTAATGGTTTTTATTTTTTTTATTTCTTAGTTTTGGGATTTAGTCGTCGAACATAGGCAAAAAAATTAAAAATATATTTCAAATTTACCATGATGTTTGTGTATATGACTAAAACTTCTATTGAAAATTTTATGAACATTTAATCATCACTCTTCTTAAAAGTTATCTCGTGGTCTCTAATGATGAGTATGGATAAGAAACTGGTTTTAGAAGTTGATAATTTTCTTGAGTTTTCTTTCTGAAGCCTAAATTTTTCTTGAGTTCTAATAATTGTATAAAGTAGTTCAGTCTGGCTAACCTGAATCAACTATTCAAGGCAGTACTTGTGAAAGAATTTTCTATTCTCTGTTATAGGATATGACAATAGTGTGTTCATTTGTTAAGAGAGTTTAAAGGGATTCTTCTTAAAAGATAAACATGAAAAGTTTGATATCAAACTGATAACCAGAGGAGTAACTGACGTATGTTATTTAGTTAGTGAGATGTTCGACACATGTATAAGTAAAACGATATATCACATAGTGTTCATCTATGTTAATTCAACTAACTTAACAAAGGAAAATTAAACTCCATACCCCTAAAAACACTTTAATTTTCAAACAAAATAAATAATATTAGGGACAAAAAAAGGGACCCCTTTTACTTATTACTTAATTTTGGACTTAGTTTAGTCTTTAGTCCTTTACAACTAGTACATCACAAAAATTCAAAATTGAAAAGTTTAAGTCCCGTCTAATAACAATTGTACTTAAGAAATATGCAAATCATGGTAAGAAATATGGAAGAAATATGCTTCTGAAAAATGAAAACATGTAATCACATTCCTAAATGCTCATTATTTTTTTTAATATAAATTATACTCCACAGATGTTGTATTACACAAGTCAAATCACCTATTAGAGATTATTTAAAATTTTAAATTCTCTGAACAAACTTGGAATGGTTTATTAAATTAATCAAAATTCATGTTTGATAAAGACTTTGTACTTTGTCCTCTAATACAGGTTATTGTTTTGGATTACAAGTTAGTCAGAAATAGATTTATTTTTAAGGATGAAAAAAGAAAAACTAAGGAATAAGTTATTAGTGGAGTATAGAGAAGGAGTATCCCAGTTTTTAGATATGACAAAGTTTCATGTTAATGATTCCGGACGAATAAAAATGTTCGTGCAAGAATTTTATGAATTCAATTTGGGAAAAATTAGATATCATGGAATGGCCTCTTTTAACATATGGAATATCTCCCTCATACTGTGAATGGGTATATCATGCAGAACCACTAAACTTATCTAGAGGTTTTGAAAGTCATACAACTCATTCAATATACGATGTTGAAGTAGATAGTATAGAGGGTAATGTTGTCGAAGAAAGTGAGATATTGAATCTTATAAACGATCTACAAATTCCAATTGAAAATGAAAATGAAAATGAAGAAGAGATTGAGAATTAAATTTCCTCTAATGGTCGAGAAAGAGATACCATGAACTTATTCGATGATTTATGGACTGAAGCACGTAATGAACTATACCCTAGTTGTTCGCAATTTTTGTCCTTGAACTTTTTAGTGAAGTTGATGCATATAAAAGTTCTTAACGGCTGGGGTAACAAATGTTTTGACATGTTGCTAGAATTGTTAAAAGCAGTGTTTCCAGTTGGCACCGCTATACTTACTTCCTTTTATGAAGCTAAGCAAAAATTGCGTGATTTAGGCCTAGGTTATGAGTCTATTCATGCGTGCAAATATGGTTGTGTATTGTATCGGAAAGAATTTTTAGATTTGCAACAATGCCTCGTTTGTGGTGAGTCTCGGTACAAAGTTAATGATGGCAATGATAAAAAAATACAACATAAGGTATTGCGTCATTTTTCATTGATACCGAGATTAAAACGATTGCTTGCATAAAAAAAAAAAGCACTTCTGACATGAGATGGCATAAAGATAGGAGAGTTGAAATGGAGGATGTATTGCGACATCCAACTGATGCAGGGGGTGGAAACATTTTGATCATAAATTTCCTCATTTCGCTTTAGATCCCCGAAATGTTAGTTTGGGATTAGTTTCAGATGGGTTCAATCCGTTTGGAAATATGAGTACTTCTTATAGTATTTAGCCTATGGTGATAATCCTTTATAATTTGCCCCCTTGGAAATGCATGAAGGAAACAAACTTCTTCATGTCTTTGCTCATACCTGGTCCAAAATCCAAAATCTCCTGAAATGGAAATTGATGTTTACTTGCAGTCGTTGACTGAAGAGTTGAAAGAGTTATGGACAATTGGTGTGCGAACTTATGATTCTGTTAATGGTGAGTTTTTTCAACTATATGCCACCTTATTATGGACTATTAATGACTTCCCTGCATACGGTGACCTATCTAAGTGGAGTACAAAAGGTTATCAAGCATGTCCAATATGCAAAGAAGATAATTCGTCCTTCAGGATAAGAGGAAAAATATCATTTATGAGACATCGACGTTATCTTCCAGAGAATCATAATTGGCCCCGAAGTAGGCAACATGATAGAAAAGTTGAATGTAGACCTTCTCCAGTCATAATGATTGGAGAAGAGATCTTACAACAAATAAATATGTTGAACTTTTCTGTGCTTAGTAAACATCCATAGAAGTAACTTAAAAACAGGAAATGAATTCTAAACTAGACTAAGAAAAGTACTGTTTTCCAACTTCCATATTGGTCCAGACTATTGTTACGACATAAATTGAATTTAATGCATATTGAAAAAAAATATATGCGACAATTTGGTGGGCACATTATTAAATATTGAAGGAAATGTTGGGTTTTATATCCTAAAAACTCACAGTTTGTAAAATGATAAACATTTTCTATTATCAATATACTTGTTATTGATCTCATAAATTGTATGAAAGTATAAATCCAATAAACTAAGACCCATGACTATTGTATGAGTACTTGAACTTTATGTGGAGACATAAGTGTGGATAAGGTTCGAGTAAATAGTCAAAATGATCTATGGTACATGAATGAGGTTGAGTACCTTATTCTGGTAACACCATTGGATGTGGCCTACTCTGTAGTTGTTACAAAGAGTTGTAAAGTGCTATATACGTTGTGATCCTAATTCGTACATGTTATGACATGAGGAGTGGGGGCGTCCTATGCAATGAGTTTGCATAAGATTAGGACCAAGAAATAAGTCACTCTTACTTTATAACGTTGTTTACTATTTAAGACTGACTATTTCACCTAGATGACCTAGGTAACTCGATTCTGTTTATTCGGGATTGTCCTTAGACTTGCATAATTGAGGGTTGGCTCAACAGCATCAGCTCAATAAAACTCCCATTTCAGGGGTAAGACCGGATAGATAGTTGGGGATATAGGGTGCAAAACGAAGTTCACGCCTACCCGATTTAGGGTAGAAGAAAGGTTGTTCTCTCAAGTACTGAATCCAGGTCTTGAACAATGGGTCCCACCCTAGAGTTTGGTTTGGTGATTGGATCACAAATCAGTTGTTCATTAGAGGATCAGTAGGGACTTGAGGAATAAGACGTAATCTCGGGGGTAAAACAGATATTTGACCCAACGTCAAATCTCATATTCCAGGATCTGAAAGCTCGTTTTAATCCATAAATGGATCGATTAAGCTTCAAACTTTTTGCTCTTGACCTTGCTGTATAAACCCTTTTGGTTGAGACATATAGATACTCTCTTCAATATAGCCTTTCAGAAAAGCTGTCTTGACATCCATTTGTCATATTTCATAATCATAAAATGTGGCTATGGACAAGAGTATTCTAATAGACTTTATCATGGCAAATAGAGAGAAGGTTTCTTCAAAATCTAACCCCTCTCTTTGGGTAAATCCTTTTGCCACAATCTAGCTTTGTAGGTCTGTACCTTACTAGCTTGGTCTCGTTTTCTCTTGTAGATCCACTTGCAACTGATGGGTTTTACCCCTTTTGGTTGATCTACAAAATCCTAGACATAATTGAAATACATATATTCTATTTCAAGGTCCATGGCTTTAATCCATTGGTCTTTGATCACATCATTCATTGCTTAATTAAAAGATAACAGATCCTCTAAACCATCATTTGGTATGATGACTTGAGTTTCACTTAAACCCATGTACCGGTCAGGCTATTGCACAACCCTCCCACTACGACGAGACATTCTCAACTCTTGAGAAGGATGTGAAGTATCAGTTTCATCAACAACTGATGGACCTGCTCAATCAATAACTCTTGTTGAAGGACCTGCTCTATCAGCAACTCTTGTTGAAGGACCTACTTGATCAACAACTCTTGTTAATACATTTTTCGTTTCTCTAGACATTTCTTCTATTACTAGCTTACTGCGAGGTTGTGGTTCTTTATATAATCTTCCTCTAGGAAGGTTGCATTTTTCGATACAAATACTTTATCTTCCTGAGGATTATAAAAAAGACCACCTTTAGTTTCTTTTGGGTAGCCTACAAATAGGCATACTTTTGAACGATGTTCTAGCTTTTTAGGATTTTGTACCAATACATGTGCTGGATAACCCCGAATTCTGAAGTAATATAGATTTCCTCTGTGACCTCTCCAGAGCTCGTAAGGTGTTTCAGAAACACTTTTAGAGTGAACCATGTTCAAAATATACACTGCAGTCTCAACTGCGTGTCCCCAAAAATAATTTGGTAATTGAGCATAACTCATCATGGAACGAACCATGTCCAACAAGGTTCTGTTTCTCCTCTCTGCCATACCATTCTGCTAAGGTGCGCTAGGGGCTGTGAGTTGAGACTGAATTCCATGTTCTATCAAATAAGTCTGGAATTCTATGTCCAAATACTCAACACCTCGATCCGATCGAAGCGTTTTAATCTTTTTACCTAATTGGTTCTCAACCTCAGCCTTATACTCTTTGAACTTTTCAAAAGTTTTAGGCTTTTGGTGTATTAGGTAAACATGCCCATACCTGGAATAATCATCTATAAAAGTAATGAAATATTCATACCCTCCTCTTACTCTAACATTAGAGGCCCACAAAGGTCTGAATGAATCAGCTCTAGGGGTTCTTTGGCTCTAAGACTTTTTCCAAAAAAAGATCTTTTTGTCATTTTACCCTCAAGACAAGACCCACATGGTGGTAATGAACTATCTTCCAACTTATTTAGATGACCGTTCTTAACCAATCTCTCAATCCTGTTCAGATTTATGTGACCGAGTCTCAAGTGCCAAAGATAGGTATTTAGAGAAATCTTCATATTCTTATGAGTCCCAGCAATTTTAAACATCTCTATGTTCAACACAGCTTTGACCTCAGTTGGTTTTAACATGTACAAGTTATTTTCTAATTTTGCAGAGCAAATCTGTTTATTTTCCATTTTGATGAACACTTCACCGTTTTCAAAATAAACTTTATAATTTTGTTCTAGCAAACAGGAGACAGATATTAGATTCCTTTTTATAGAAGGAATATAATATACATTTTTCAAATAAATATACTTATCTTCTATAAATAACTTCATATCTCCCGCTACTTTGGCTGAAACAATCTCCCCGGTCCCTACCTTAAAGATTGTTTCACCTTCTGTCAACTATCTCTAGGAACTTGTTTCCTGTGAGATAATACATACATGATTAGCGGCACCTGAATCAATTATCCAGATTTTATCGTTTTCTACTAAACATGCTTCGATAACAAGTAAATCATATTTATCTTGTTGTTCGAATTCAGCATTCTCATCTACATAATTCATAATTTTAGATGAGTTGGGAGATAGAGGACAATTCTCTGTTAAAACTCTGTTGGTATAATCAACCACTAGTAATTTGTTTGTTGATTTGATTTTACTGTTATGTACATCGGAAGCGAGTATACTAGAATTCAGCATGCTGATAAAATTCAAACAAATTCTAATTAGCAAATTGTAACTAAATCCAAAGTCATGTTTTAGCAAAATGTAATAATGTACCCATAACCCTTATTTATTTGCAACGATATTTTAGTGAGTCAGAATATGTGCTACCGAGGGGCAATCAGATACTCCTTCACTAAAACAAACAATTTTGACCAAACACTATTTCAAGAATAACTCTTATTCCTACCGTCTCCGGAATAACTTTTATTCCTATAGTCGTTTAGTTATCGTTTTCGGTCAAGATCTTTACTAACAACTTAGTAATTTTTGTAAGTGTGACCCGCCATTTTCAGATCCTATAGGACGGTATGGATTTGCCTTCGAAATAGAAGACAACATCCAAGACGGAACTATAAGACCCTATTCATTTTACTGAAGCCTGTGTTGTTCCGAATCCTATGTTACAACCCTCCGAGGGGATAGCCGTCGCTAAACGACTAGCAAAGGGCCGCCTAAAGCAAACTAGCAGGTGCAACATAGGAATCTCACGGTTCATACTAATGGAAGAGACCATAGGATATATTGACACATATCCTTCACCAACTTACTGTGAACTACTTCCTCCGTTTACCTTGATATTGACTCATACAAAACACTTTCCGAATGGAGGCCACTTCCAGGGTGATACGAAGCATCATATGAATCTCACGGTGTAAACTATGTGGAGATGTGGCAGTTGAAATCTATATATCGTATAATAGACTTATATTTGAACAACTTCCTCTTATTCACCAAAATCTAGATTTAAGATAAAAAATACTTTCCGTAGGGAGGTCACTCCCAGGGTGACACGAAGTACCGCTTAAATCTGGATTGTGAACTCTTAGAGACGTGAAAGCTAAAAATAACATATTATATATGATATTAAATCTCCCACTAAAGTTTTCTAATAACTCTGTCATATAGAAGTTATTAAACTACCACTGAAGTGTTCTATTTGGGTATATTTATACTTAGGTTCTTTTCGGCTAATAAAACAACCCTAAGTCTATGTGGTTTATCCAAGTATAACTCTTATAATTGGATTTTAACCTATGATGTCTAGGTGATAAACCATTTTATTACCTCACATCACTCACGTATGCTCATAAAATTGGTTACCAACGCTCAATGATTCGGCCATAATCCCCAGGTAGGAGGTGTTCTGTAAACAGTGAACTTAAGTACCCCTAGTCTTAGACAGGATTATATACCGGTTGAGTTTGTAACCTATGTTTTATAAGTTTTAACAATTAAAATAGGTGGTCAACCTATGTGAGCATGCAACTGTTGTTTATGGATTTTAAATGTCTAACCCAATTTTATAACAACTTATAAAACTTTAGACATGCTATTCATCCATAACATACTTGAGGCATTCAACATTTAATATAACATTTATATTAAATACGAGAGACCCGAACATGCATATTATATATTATAATAATTATAACATACTTTCAATGCAGTTACATGCTTCCTATGGTGGGATTTTAAATCTAAATGGCATATTATATGCACATACAAGATTTATAACATACATCAAATGCATAAATAATTAAACACATACTGATATGGTTTTAGTTTTGGCAAAAAATAAGCAAACAGAAGCCTAATTATTACAAAACAGCTTCCGTGCCGCTCCTGGACTGCTCGAACTGCCCCAAAACGAACTTAAGTAGCTTGATCCGAACCCGAACCATCTGAATCGGACCAGCCAAGAACCATTCGAAGCTGAACCGGACCAGACCACAAGAGAACCGGTCAAACCGGCAGCCCTTGCACATGTTTAACATTTCACTAAGTCTCATCATTTAGCAATGACGACCATCGTCTAACATTTTGCCAGATCATTTAATAAATGTTGGATCGTTTAGCGTGCGAAGAGGTAAACGATCGTCTAATGCAAACACATAGCATTCAACGCATCGCCCAGCTGCCTCACAAAGCTATGCGATCGCGTAGTGCTATCACATAGCAACTCAACGCATCGCTTAGTTGCCTGACACACTCTTCTATGTGTCAAGAATGCCTGACGCGCTCTTCTATCGCAAAACAGGTCGTCAGGAGTTCTAGAAACTCCTAACGTGCTCTTCTATGCGTCAAGAATGCGTCGGGAGTTCCTCTCCCTATAGATTTTTTCTGGACCAAACTCCCGATGATCCGTCTATCGTCGAGAGAGGATCTCCTGATGCATTTTCTTCCATTTCTTGACGATTTGAGGCATTGGGAGAAGTGCAATTTCTTGTAGTCAATGTCTATAAGAACCTTTGTCTAAGGAAAGAGTAACTGATCACCCTACGACGGTTTTTATCCTGACTCACTAAAGCATCATTGCAAATTAGATGTTACATAGGGTACATTAGTGTTTTTGTTAAAACTTGATTAGTTTTTCATGGTAATAATAATTTGTATCGTTTCAGCAATTTTGAATTATGACTAGCGCTACATTAAACTTGTTAAGTGCTAATAGACTAAATGGCGACAATTATACTAGTTGGAAAAATACTATAAACATTGTGCTGATAATTGATGACCTGAGGTTTGTCCTCGTTGAGGAATGACCTCAAGTGCCTCATGGTGGAGCATTTCGAAATATTCAATATGCATATGAAAAGGCCTGAGTGTACATTTTGGCCAGCTTATCTGAAGTCTTGGCCAAGAAGCATGAAACCATGATCACTGCACGTGAGATCATGGAATCGTTGAGGGAGATGTTTAGACAATCGTCCACACAACTCCAACATGACGCTCTTAAATACATCTTTAATGCCCGTATGAAAGAAAGTGCCTCTGTTCAAGAACATGTTCTCAACATGATGGCCCACTTTAACATCACTGAGATAGATGGGCCTGTCATCGATGAAGCTAGTCAGGTTAGCTTCATTCTGGAGACTCTACCTAAGAGTTTCCTTCAGTTCTGTAGTAACGTTGTTATGAACAAGCTACACTACAACCTGCCCACCCTCTTTAATGAATTACAAACTTATCAATCCTTCATGAAAGTCAAAGATCATAAGGGAGAGACAAATGTTACCACTTCCTTAAAGAAGTTCCACAAAGGTTCAATCATTGGAACACAGTCTATACCTTCTACTTCTGGCACTAAAAAAGTGGAAGAAGAAGAAAGGAGTTCAAGGGAAAGCTAAACCTGTTGCGACCCAGAGGGGCAGAAAAAGGTTGCCAAAGAAATTTGCTTCATTACAATAAGGAGGGACACTGGAAACGAAACAATCCCAAGTGTTGGTGGAAAAGAAGAAAGTCAAACAAGGTAAATGTGATTTCATTAGAGGGATCAATGATACTTAAGAAGTTAGATGTAATTAAAGAGGTAAGATGGTAATTTTGACCCAGTTGTACTTATGAACAATTTGTGAAGGGTCAACACACTGTTGATTAGTTATATCCAATGGACATATAAATATATCTATAGTGCGAAGAGTGCAGCTATCGGTCTTTAGTGGAGTGACCAATAATTAATGAAGGTTGATTAATTTAATTAAAGAGTTTAATTAATTAATCTCGTATAATTGGAGCTTTAGTCTATAGATTCATAAAGTCTCCTTGTTAGCTCAATAAGGATTAATGAGAATCAAATTATTTTTTGATTAATGTGAATTGTTCAAATTAATTAAAGAGAATTAATTGTATGCAATGCAATTAATATAATGTATGTAATACATTATAATATAAAGTTTTAATAAGAGAAATAAATATTTGAATATGATTCAAATGTTGATTATACGAATGTGATTTATATAAAAACTATAGGATAAAATTAGTATGAATATGATTCATATTAATAATATAGGTTATATTGATAGATTATAAATTGTAGATTATATTATATGTGATATAATAAAATATAGGTTATTAATGAGATATATTATATAGTTTAATTATATTAGTTGGTTAATATAATTAAAATTATTTTTGAGTTTTGAATTTAAAAACAATAACTCGGAGTTATTTTGATGGATTGTGGAGTTATTTGGGCAGAAGTTTTTGTACGTGATATATATTCAAGATCTCATAAAGAAGTGTTCTGAGCTCTTTCCTCTCATCTTGCTCCTTAATCTCCTATGCAATTTTCTCTCAAGGAAAAACACATCCTAACTTTCCCTTATATAGAAAATTAACGAACAGAAGCCCACAACTCTCGGTTGATTCTCACCTTGAGAATAATGAGGAAGACATTGTGGTGGTGTCCTTGTTACATTGTTCGTTGTGTTCATGTTGCTATGAACGGGAGAAGTAGAGGAGATTGGTTTGTGATCTTGCTGTAAAGAGGAAACAAAAAGACGGCTCTTCAAGGATATGTGATATCCCTTCCCTTTCCTATTTTCTCAGTAGAAGTATACACCACTCTATTGTTAATCCGGTTGTTTTCATCACTCTGCATATTTAAAGTTCTCTAAAAAAAATTAGAGACACAAGACATCTGCATATTTAAAGTTTCCAAGACATTGATTGCTTCTGCTTTGGGAATTCCATCCCTTCACATTGATATATGGATTAATTGTGATGAATAATTAACTAAAATGGTAAAATGAAATTGAAGACTAAAGCGCATGAAGATCTAATTAATCTCACTTGCAATATTATGTGAACTTCACAACAAAAGATGGACTAGTGTGTCCCACCCTAGGTTGACACATGAGGATGCAACAACTTTATAACAAAGGATTGACTCAACAACTTTACAACAAAAGATTGGATCTTGAAGGACTATTTCCGCATCTCCCTGACCAAATCCTCCCACATTAGGATTACTCGTTAATTGGTAGATGCAATTTGGTTTGAAGTACAATGGTTGAGAAGAGAAATGTGATGTATAAAAATTGGTAGGCTCAAAGGTGGATTTTTGGCTACCCACTTTCTCTTTATTGCATGCTGATGAAAATATCTCTAGCTTTGGATCATCTTGTGTTTACCTACAACTTTTTAGGGTAGAAAAGTCGTTTTTTAGTGAAGACTATCCATATTTTACCTCAAATTTTCGGTTCAATCACTTCCTATTATTACTCAAAGTTGTTTTTATCAAGCTTATCACCCACAAATCAGTCACAACGAACCATCTTAATGCATATAAAAATGAAATACACTCATCAAATCAATTCATTTTATCTTTGGTGAAGATTCACACATCCAATTGAGAGACCACTCCAACACTTCAAGAACAAAAGTTTCCCTAAAAGCTAGGGCTTTATATCAACGTCTATCTATGAGATAAAGTTGCTTGGCGAAATTCTTCTTGAGAGAGGTTGAATCCAGCTAGAGAGAGCACCCTTTGAGTGTGGAAATTGTCATAAAAGTTGAAGAACACCATTTTTTTTCAGATTTCTTAATTGTTATTTTTTGTTTCTTTCTATTCGATTTTTATTCATCTTGTGCTTGTGAATTTTTTGTTAATTAAATCAGTGTTCATTCTTTTAATTATTAACTAAATTCTTTTAGGGATTCAATCTCGTGTATGTTCTAAAAAAGATAATATAGCTTGAGATATTGAATTGCATTGCACCCACACATTACTTTCTTTTTGTTAATTTAAACTTATTACTTAAGTTAGTTAGCTACAAAATTCAGAGGGGAATATAGGACTAAGAACCTAGATATAGGACTCTAAAAGTAACCTTATACATGAGGCACCTCGTAGGACTAAAGGTCTACATATTAGTTATCTAAGTTATAATTAACCGTAGACAAATGTCCGATGACTTAGAATCGATGATGAATAGAAGTTTAACTTAGTTCATAATATAAAGAACAGTGCAGTTGCTGTGGAAATAATATTTGAATGAATATTTTCTATATTAACTTGAGATTTACATACGGAATTTATAGAAAAACGATAATCAAATTTCCTAATTATAGTCTAAATATATGTATATATATATGGTGGCCTAAATATCTCCACCGTTGTAATGTGGTTACCATGTTTAAGTTACTTATCTTAATTACGGGTTAAAACTTGGCTAAATCTCTTGGTTTTCATTATTATTTACGTTTTTATTTTTAAAACCACCATCAAACTATTTTTATTGATTACATTCGAATTCAACTCGAAAACTTTTTCTTCTAAATTTCAATTTTGAAAACAGTCTATTCTCTTTTAGAATGGCTTCTCATAAAGTTTATTCTTCTAATATATATAAATTTTTTTAATTCGGTATTGATATTTCTTTTTCATCTAGAGCTCTAACAACTTTTGGTGAAAGAGGATATGGCTATTCAAGTACCCATGGTGATAGTACTTATGCTTTTGTAGGAGAAAATGGTTTTGGAGTGTTGATGGTGGAAATGGTTGTGGTATGATCCTAAAGCATATAGATATGGAAAATATGAGAATATGGTGAAAAACAATATACCTTAAATACAGTCATGCTAAACATCTTTTCTTAATAATGTTAAAAATCTACCATAATATACTAATTTGAACAAAAATTAAGCTCTAACCTACATAAAATTAAGTCAATGAAACCAATTCATAAAATCAACCCTTCAACTAAAGGTCACAGAAATAATATCTTTAGAGGACATTTGGCCCATTGAGTGGAGTTAATAAATCTAAGGTTAATATGCTGGAGTTAGTAAGTTTATGTTCGAAGAAGTAAAGTTGTAAGATTGAATTCTTCCATAATTGTGAAAGTGGATAAGAAAGCAAGAAAGTAGAGATAGAAGAGAATATGAATTTTGTGATAAATGTGATAAGTATAAAAAAATTGAAAAAATGAGATTAAGTATGTAAGTTCATTAGTGTTGACTATTGAAATTGAGTTGTTTACACTAACTTAAAAGTTGATTGGTCAAACAACCTTTTATTTTTTTAATTTTTTCCCAAAATTTTGTTTATTTTTGTATTATTATCCATTTGAAAAAGACATATATTATAGATAAGAACGAAAGACTTCTTTTTATTTAAACAATTTGTGAAGTGAGATGTTTTATGTTATTCGAATCATTTTTTTCAGTTTACCTCTCGTTTTATGTTAGTTGAGTCATCTTTCTCAGTATAACAGCTATTGAGCTGTAAGATCAAACCTTCTTATCGTTGAACCAAGCTTGGGAAAAAAAATTATACTTATTTAAATGTAAGTTATAAAATATTCATCAAGTTTAATATTCAACTTAATAGTAGTAACTAATTAAAAAGTGATAAGATATTCTCCATGTGTTTCACAAAATTTGAAAACACACAACGTAAAAACACACTAAAGAAACTGAACCCCCATTGATTTGTATGAACTGTTTGTGTTTATACTAAAAGAAAAACCAAAACAAATGAATAAAGAAAAGGAAGAAATTGATGAATTGTGAAATGGGTATTCATTAAAACTTGAGAAAATCGAATACAAGAATCGATCTACAGCAGCTTGTAGAAACAGCTTCTTCCAGAAAGAAGAATCTCGAATCCTTTCCCACATGAACACTTCAAATGTAACGCCAATGAATCACCGACTCTCTCCACTCCGACTGTTTCTTCATCTTCTTCTTCTTCCTTCAAACAATCACTCTGCATTTCAAATACCCAAATTACAACAATCTTCATCAACAAAAATTCTCAACAAAGTAAACAAAGCCATACCTTTTTTGTCTCATTTTCATCCTGTTCTTCACTCATCACTTCATTCCACCATTGATTCATCTCCTTCAATCGATCTTTAATCCTTCTAAGTCTCTGTTTTTTATGAAAAAATGAATTAACTAAATAACCCAGAAGAATCACCCAAAAAAGTCAGTTGAATCATCAACAAACCTTTGATTCAGGGTTGTCTTTCCCAATTTTAATTGGGGAATCGGAAGTTTTTTCAGGGGAGGGATTTGGGTCAGAGACAGTACGCCGGAGAGGAAGGGGAGGCAGTGGTGAGTTGAGACATAAACGTTTAGCCGGGGATTGAATGACCGGCGTAGGGGAGAAATTCCGGGCTTCTGTGGGGTCGGAAACAGAGCGGCGGAGAGGAAAAACAGAGGGATCAAAAGGAATGGGGAGATCGATCTTGGAGAAGGTGGAATCGGGTTGTTGATGATCAAGAAAGAGATTCTTGGAGGGGTGTTGTTGCGGCGGCGTTGGGGTGGGGCGTTTCATGGGAGTGGCAGCAGAGCGAGGATGACGGCGGGCGCATGAAGAACAAAGTGAAGGGTCGACGGCGGAGGGGTTGAGGCAGAGGGTAGAGAAACGGGAATGGAAGGGATCGAAAGGTTCTTCTGGGTTTTGAGGTTCTGAAGATTCTTGAATCAGATTGCTCATGGCGGCTAACGATTTGATTGATCGATTGATTGCTGATGAAGAAGATGGAGCCCGAAGTGAAATTTGCTATTCATGTGGGTGTTTCAATTTTTATACGTTTATTTTGTGCATGATTTTGATTTATGACTTTGGGGTTAGCTTTTAATAAAATACTCGTACACTTCTTCAAAAATAATTAAAAAAAAAAAAAAAATACTCCTACGCTTTGAGCAAAGAGTGAAATTAAGGGTTGCTTGGGAAAAAAAGAAAAAAGAGAACCGACCTTTGAAAACAATGCAATCAAGTTATTTCATATTTTCACATACATCATGTTTAGTTGTTGATTCATAAATTGGATCCTAATTTAAATATTTGTTTAAAATATGTTTCTATATATTTAGAAATCATAAAATAGTTATAATCCACTAATATTTAGTTGACAATAAACTATTGTTAATTTATTTATGTGTTTATTTAATTTATTTATGAATATAATTTATGTTAAAAATATGTATGTAATTATTATCTTGTAATATTATATAATTTATAATATATTACGTAATATATATTATATTTTTATGACATATATTTCTAGATTTTTTTATCTTTATTTAATATAATTCCGCATTTTAAAATTTAAAATTTAAAATATAGATACAGTGAAAGAATAAAAATGTTAAGTCTTGAAAATTTCTATGTCTGGATCATGATCTAATAACGGTCTTTAAAAACAAAATTCAAGTTGTCTTCTAAACACATATTTGTTGAATTGCAAAATTAAAGTTGTCTTCTAAACACATATTTGCTGAACTGGGTGAATCTGAAAACATAAAACAGAATATAGAGGTATTAAATAGGCTTTAAAATTAAATTTTCCAAAATTTGAATTTTTTAAGCCCCCTTTTCCCTCTCTCTCTGAAATCAATGAGCGAGAGGAATAAGTAAGAGGAAAAATCTGAATAAAGAAAAAATCGAAGAAAAAAATGTTGTTGCATGTAATGAGGAACGAGAGGAAGAAGCGAGAGGAATGAATGGGGAGCAAGTGGAAGGAATGAGACCTCATGAAAGCGTCAAACTCTCGTGTGAATTTTGGGATCAAATGGATACTTTCACATGTGGTTGACGTCAACAGAACGTTATTTTTTATTCCTTCATTTTTTTTATCCCTAGATCAAATTTTCTTTAAAAAATTCAATAAACCTTTCATAAACCTTTTGAAGCAAGAGGAAGGTCATTACTTTTGATCTTTCATAAACCTTTCAAAACTTCTTTAGAAGTTGATTAGGGCTTAGGGTTCATATAATAGTTTGTGGTTATTATAATATGTGAAGTTATAATAGCATGTGGAGTTCAATAGTTGTATTTGGAGTGTAAACTATTTTAGTATGTGCTTGGTGCACTATTTTAGTCTTGGTTATGGAGGTCTACTTTTATGATGCATATTATTTTATTCCAAGTTTAAGATTTTTGTGCTTAGGTTGCTGATTAGTTTAACGTGGAGTTCTTTATGTGTTTTTTGTTGTTCTTGATTTTTTTATATTGTATCATACAAGTACTGATATCTTAAATATTATATTTTGAAAATATAAATAATATTTGTTCCACCAATTTTTAAAAATGCCTCCAATTTTAAGTTATTTCATTTGGTCACTTTAGGGATATACCAATACTATAGAACATGCATAAAATACGTGACATTAGACAACAAAAAATCATATCATTGATTAAGAAAACTCTATAAATGTAGATGTGTACAAAAGCAACCAATTCTCTAATTTCATAATATTACACAAAAATGTATATCTAGGAGTGATAGTTGCCAAGTATAGATCATTACCACTATGATGGCACACAAAAAATATCGTCAATTTAGATACATTAATGATGGTAGGTAATAACTCAAAAGAGGTTCAAGAAGAAGGGTTGATAGCGTATTTTTCAGGGAGGAGCTCCAATACTAAAAATAAATTATGATATTATATGAATAAATTAAAATGTAAAAATTGTTTTAAAAGATTTCTTGAGAGATTTCATAACTTATTCTCTAGTTCAATTTTATGAATCTTTTTATTCTTATATATACACATTTTTCTTTCTTTAAACTTAAATGAGACTCATGTAATAAGTGTTGGGATTAGTGTCTTAATTCTCCCTAAGTCTCGTAGTTTGTAAATTGAACACATTATTATGAATAAAATAAGAGTCATTTTATTTTTTATTTACTCATATCCAATAAACAAAGTTCCATAGTTATTGTATGTAAACTTAAGCATGTATATGAGATATACAAGTAGATCATGCCTAAAGTGATAACCTAAAAATGTCTGTAGTATAAGGATTAAGGGGGGATACCTGATTCTGGTGATACTATGGATACGGCCCGCTTTATAGAGGTTTACAAGTGTTGTGAACTACTACAGATGGTTGATCCTGACCATTCATGTAGAGACATGCGAGCAGGAGTGTCCTATACAAAGAATTTGTATAAGGCCGGACCACGAGATGAATAGTCTCTTTATATAATGCCATTGATACTTGAGACTTACATCTCACCTAAAAGACCACAGGTGACATTACCTTAATCCTAAGTGTTTTTGAAACTCCTGCCTTTGAGGGCGGTCCTTTAATTTGTATGGGTGAGAGTGGCCAGATTGCCAACTCAACAAGCCTACCTTTTTGGGGATTTGTCTGATTGGGGAGCTGGGAACTCAGTTACACGAGATGGAATTCACTCCTTCCCCGAAGCAGAAACAAGTAGATAGATTTCTCCCTTAAAGGCTGGTTCCAGGTCTTGAACATAGTGGCCACAGCTTCTCTTTGGAAGAGAGGACTCAGTCATAGTAGGACTATGACTATGTTCATTAAAGGGATCAGTGATGCTTAAGGAGTTAGATATAACTACAGGGGTATAACAGTAAATTGGCCCAACTTTACATACGAGCGATCTGTAAAAGGTTATCACACTATTGATTGGTTGACATGGATACAAAATATATCTTTAGTAAGGAGAGTGC
The DNA here is from genome assembly GCF_027475165.1 of Benincasa hispida. Classification (NCBI taxonomy): domain Eukaryota; kingdom Viridiplantae; phylum Streptophyta; class Magnoliopsida; order Cucurbitales; family Cucurbitaceae; genus Benincasa; species Benincasa hispida. The sequence continues at coordinate 11,212,868 of NC_143482.1, forward strand.
AGTTGTCGACCTTTAGTGAAGTGTCTGACAGTTAACGGATGGTGGATCCTGTGACTAAAGAGTTTAGTCAGTTATTCACATACCGTTTGGAGCTTCAAGCTACAGATCCATAAGGTCCCCTTAGTAGCTCAATGGATTCAAGTTGAGAATCAGTTCTTGGGGTTGATTTGAAATATTCAAATTGACAAGAGGAAATTCGACTATATATGATATATCGGTATGATGTATGAGATACATCAAGTGGAGGATTAATGTAAATATGATTTACATTAAGTACCATGAAATAGAAAAAGAACTATGGTTTATATGTTTCATGAGATGAAATATTAAAACTATAGGTTATAAATATAATATGGTAAGTTGGTTATCACATATAAATTATTGGATAATTATCTTTTTTTTCTCTAATAACCAATTGAGTGGGAGGTTATTGGTTGTTTTATGGTAACCGTGAGATACAAGGAAAAAGGTTATCCTAAATTTAGAAGAGTTGCTACTTTCGGAAAGGAACTCACTAACTCATGGAATGCTATCGAGTGAAAGTATTTCACTAAACAATAGCTAGTAGAGAGCTAAATGATCGTGGAGTATTACTATACGATAGTTCATTCAGTTGGTTGCAGCTAAACGATCACAAGGCATTGTTTATACGATAAGCTTCCTTTTTCTACATGATTGAGCATTTGTCTATATGATAACACTTCTCATCTCCCACTTGCTCAATCATCTACACAATTTTAGTTCCTCAAGTCTCTTCCTCTAACCAAGTCCATACAGAGCCCACACTTCTGGATTCTCACACCGAGAATACCAACGTAACCAATGTGGTGGTGTCGAGTTTGAGGTTTTGGAAGCCGTTCGTTGTGTGTTCGCGTTGTTCTTGTGGTCGTCGCTATTGATCGTGTTGTGTTACAGTCGTTGTGTTCGAGCGTTCGTGTATTGCTGTCTTGGAGACTGAACAAGCATTCATGATCAAGGGAGTTTGAAGAATGAGTCTTAAAAGATATGTATACTTTATCCCTTTATCTCATTGTAAAGCATGCTTAAATTTCTAATTGTGCATTGACCTGTAAGTTTTTGTTTCTTGTACTATAATTATATATGTTCAATATCAAATGGAATTTAGAACGATCCTTCCGCTGCTCATGGAAATCCTCATATCTGATTTCCTTCAATAAGTTATATATTAGGGCATATTTATATTGACTAAGAAAAATGTTTTTCAAAAAGTCATTTCATTTGAACATTTTTTTTATTTTAAAAATTGTTTAAAATAAAAACACTCATATATGTGCTTATTTTTTCTCAAAATTTTGTTATACACAAAATTTTTTAGTTTGATAGACCGAAGTGTTTCATTTGTAGTATGCCATTCCAAATTGAAGAATTCTCTCTTTTCTTTCTTACTTTTCTTTGTTCTTGAGTTGAGTTCAGAGCAAGTATCCACAAGTGTTGCAAGATCCGAGTAGTTTGAAGTTGCAATTCTACCGGAGTTAATCGTTGTATCTTGCAGAGTCAATCGCTATAGTCTTCTTGTAGTCCATGTAGAATGAATAATTGTCTTTAGGACAATGCTTATCAGAAGCATGCCTCGACTACTTTTGAGTCTTCAAAGGTTTTGAGATTTTTTCAAATCTTTGATTATTTTCATATCTAAGTCTTCTTACATCATTTGATTAATGTTTGAGTCTGAATATTATTCATTGATTGCACTGTTTCTAGTTGAGGTTTACATTGTTTACTAGTGTATTCATTTCATATATATCAACTTTCCCCCAACGATTTGAAGACAATTATTTATCTAAACTGATGGCTACAAACTCCTCCACCAATGTCTCCGCTTCTGCCATGATGGCATCGTCCATTGTGAAACTAGGTTTAGAGGTCCGGTTCGAGCAATTCGGGTCCGATTTGGGGCATTTCGAACGGTCCAAAAGCGTTTTGGATCCTTTTCTTGCTAAATTTAGTAATAGTTAGGCCTTTGTTTGCTTGAAAATACCAAAATTAAAACCACATCAGTATGTATTTAATTATTTATACATGTGATGTTTGTTATAATTAAATAAATATTGTATGTGCATAAAGTATGCCATGTAGATTTAAAATCCCACCATAGAAAGCATGTTATATGCATTGAAAGTATGTTATAGTATGTATGTTTAGGGTTTTTTATTTAATATGTATAGTATGCATGTTTAGGATTTCTTTTATTTAATATAAATGTTATATTAAATATTGAATGCCTTTGATGTATGTTGTGGATGCTTAGCATGCCTAAAATTTTATAAGTTGTTATAAAATTGGGTTAGACATTTAAAATCCATAACAAAGAACAATTGCATGCTCACGTAGGTTAACCACTTGTTTTAATTGTTAAAATAGGTCGTTATCTTGTAAAACTAAGTTGGAGGTATTTAAGTTGACGGTTTATGGAGCATCTCCTACCTTGAGATTATGGCCGAATAATTTAGTGTTGTTAACCAGTTTTATGAGCAATACATTAGCAGTGTGAGGTTTTAAAATTGGTTTATCACCTAGACATCGTAGGTTAAATCCAAATATAAACGTTATACTTGGATAAAAATCTAGACTTAGGTTGTTTAAATTAGCCGAAACAAACCTAAGTAAAAGATATACCCAAACAATTGTTAGGGCACTAAAGTGGGAGATTGATAAACATATACAATATGTAATTTTTAGCTCTCGCATCCCTAAAAGTTCACATCAAGATTCATGCTTTGTTTCATGTCGATTGTACCTCGACTACTCCATTCGAATTTGCATGAATCAAGATCAGGTGAATAGGGGAAGTTGTTCAGAGTAAAATCAAAAGTGATGTTTTGATTTTAAATCTCACGTCCTAAGATGTTCACACCGTGATATCCGTGCAACACTTCGTGTCGATTATACCTCGACTGCTCCATTCGAAAAGTGTGTGCATAAGACTGAAACAAGCATTGACTTCAACATTGGCGAGGATAATGAGCATCAACCTGATGAAAAAACGTAGAATGAACATGCAAATGACTCCAAAAGGATCAATCCTGAGGACGAATGGTACAAATTCCTTCACGATGACCTCCGCGAACCCATTTTGGGAGGTCTCGATGCACTATTGCGCATCAGCACACACTCCAAATGCAAATGGATGATCTAAGGCGAAAGCAAGACAAGCTCGTTAGATAGCACAACGAGCTGAGGGAATTTTTTCAAGACCAGCAAAATACAACACATGACTTCATTCAACAGTTGATGCAAAAACAGCACGATCAGTTCCATTATATGTTGACTTATTTCAGAATGTCGTCGTTCACCTAGTGGTAGTGCCTCTAATTCCCTGACATCTCTAGTGTCCATTGCAATTTCCCAACGAAGATCCATCACAAGATCACAACAATGATGCGGGAGAAACTTAAATTTGGGGGTGGTGTTATCGCTTTTTGGTCAAAAACTATCGCTTTTTTGTCAAGAACTTACTAACACTTAGTAATTTTTGTAAGTGTAACCATCCATTTTAAGATCTCAAAGAATGGTATCAACAAGCTACTAAGGGTCAGACAATGCAGAAGACGGAACTAAGAGACTCTATTCATTACTGGAGTTTCCAGTGTTTCGATCCCCAAGTCACAACCCTCCGAATAGGTGGTCGCCTAAAAACGACATGCAAATGGAACATTGAAAACTCACTGTTCAACCTAATGGAGGAGACTGTAGGATGTGTTGACACACTTCTTTCTCCCACTTACTATAAACAACTTCCCCTATTCACCTTGCTATTGATCTATGCAAACACTTGGGGACGTGAGAGCTAAAAATAATATGTCATATATATCACTAATCTTTCACTAAAGTTTTCAAGAGGGTTTGGGTATATGTTTACTTAGGTATATTTCGGCTAATTAAAACAACCTATTCTAAGTGTTTATCCGAGTATAACCTTTATACTGCATTTAACCTACGATGTCTAAGTGATAATCCATTTGTTACCTCAAATCAATCATGCATTCTCATAAAACTTGATTAACAAGACTCAAAAATTGGTTCGATCCCCAAGTAAAAGGTGTCCTGTAAATCATCAACTTAAGTACCACCAACCTTAGACAGGATCTTGTCGGGTGAGTTTGTAACCAAAGTTTTACAAGATAACGACCTATTTTAAATATTAAAACAAATTATTATTTGTCAACCCTCGGTTAGCATGCATTTATTTTGTTATGGATTTTAAATGTCTAATTCAGTTTATAACAAATAAAACTTAAACAAATCTATAACATACGTAGCATTCAATAATTTAATATAACATTTTATACTAAATGTCATGAAACCCTAAACATGCATACTATACATTATAACATTTATAACATATTTTCATTCCATGTAACATGCTTTTTTATGGTGGAATTTTAAATCTATACGACGTACTTTATACACAAGTGATGCGTTATTTTATGAGGTGAAATAATGGAATGAAATGTGGTGATGGAAATGCGTTGAGCAACAAGTTTTCTCAGCGGAATCCAAGTATAAATTCCACTGAGTTTCCTGGTAAGTCCAGGGTCGAACTCAGAGACTAAGGAAAACAGTATGCGATGATAATTTTCAAGAAGTCTTTGCGGTAACCATTCAATCAAATAGTTTTTTTGGGTTGTTGTTGTGGTGTAAAATAAATGTATGCAGCAGAGTTATGAAAATAGTTGATTATACGGAAGATGCGATGAATATGCAGGGAACGGGTTGAGAAGGGATTCAGCTAACACTTCCTAGGATGCGTTCATGTTATGCGATCATGCAACACACATACAATAACAAATCATCTCTCAACGCAAATGCTACGGCTTCTAATACTAGAACACATGCAATATATGCGATGAGTCTATAGGATCTAGACATAAGTCTCTATTCTTATTTATGCGATGATAACATGACACACATACAAATAAGGCAACCACATAATATCATAACCTATCTCTAGGGTGCATACAATGCAGGTTGGCAAACAGAGCTTATCTCTAAGTCCGTATCTCTCGCTTATATAGATCTAATCTCACTCTCTCGTGTCTAGATTCTAATCTAGCTCTCTCAATTCTTAGGTTCTTTCTTTAGACTCTCTCTCGAGTAACTCTAAAGGGTTGTTGGGCACAACATAAAACAAGATAATCGCATGCAATGATTATCCTAGGTCACATTAGCTTAGTTCTTCTCAACCCATTCGGTAAAATTAGCTACTCATGCGTGCTTTTAAGAGAGTGAACAGAAGTGGATAAAGAAGTTCCATTGTATAGATATAGAGTTGAAATACAAAATAACAATGTAAGATGAGAATAAAGAGTCTGATAGCAATCTCTTGCTTCCCAAGGCTTTTACACTGTCTTTTCTACTCTGTTCAAAAGATAGTCTCACTCTCGCGAGAGTCGGCCCTCTCTCTGCTTTCCACGCCTCTGGGTTTTCTCTCGAGCTGCCCAGAGCAACCTTCTGGCGTCTCTTCTCTTCTCTCACTCCGCCTTCTAAATAAAAAGGAAATCTCTGAACAAGGCTATTCTATTTAAGGGAAAATTATCTAACTATCCAAACTCCTTTACTGAAGGTTGCCTTCGGTATTCATAGAGCTTCGGGGTGAAAGGCGTCTTCTCTCTTATGATTGCACTGATGGGTGGCATTAATTATCTGTCTGATGCGCCGAATATTTGTCACCGAAAAGCTGAGTGTACTTGCTACAGTAGTTCATTAGCGACTTGTCAACTTAATTCGTACTCGACCGTCATCAGCTTTCTGACCCATCGTGATTAATTATGCTTTTCACCCAGATGTGCCCACCAAGTTGTGTCAGCTCAATGCTGCAATCCTTCTTGAGCAGATGTTTGCGAGCACAAATCACCGAAAGCCTTAAGATAATGCTGCGCTCGACGGTTGATTTCTTGTGATCGCATTTTTCGTCTTGCGTCAACGCATATTCTGTACAAAAATACAAAAGTTAGCTATTTTTGTGCTATGAATGCATGCGACCGCAATGTTACAAACTTAATGCTTTTTGGACGCAATCTTATATATTTTATCAATGCAAACCTGCATTGTTTAATAACTTAGCATTGTAATAATGTGCATTTCTGCTCGTTATCAACAAGCAAATTAATTTAATTAACACATACATTCACAATGAATATTTACTTAAACACAAACTGAAATGGACCCATTTTGGCATCTTAATCAAGCAAACACCTAAATTATAACAATAATAATTCATAAACTATTTCGAACTATTCGAACTGGCCAGAACAAGCTAAAATGAATGAACCAAACCTCCAAGGCTGCAAATAGAGTGAGCCAAACCACCAGTGCTTAAAACCGGCTGAATCAGACAAAAAATGGTTGAATCGGTTAAGTCGAACTAGATCTCGTGCGCGCATGCTTCTGGGTTGGATGAAGAACAGGGCAATGGCGCTGTTGAAGAGTGCCACAGTGCTCCCGCGATTTTGGAAAAATTTTGAAGAACAGCGATGCGATGCTATTGAAGATCGCCATGACGCCTTTTGATAGAAGCAAAACCAGCTTCTCCTTTTTATTGAAGCTCCAAATCTTCTCCAATTACAGTATAATTTCAACTCTAATGACTCTAGAAAATTTACAAACGCTTCTTCACACATTAATGCCCATAAACAAAGAGTCAATCACAACAATTGCAACACAAATGAAGCTAAATCTACATGTCAAAACTGTAATATATCCATTTCAACAACCATTGCATTCATCTCATGAAAAACACCCACGAGCTAAAATTAACGTATGCTTAAAACATGCTCTGATACCAATTGTTGGTGTTAACAATTAACATGCGGAAGCAATTAGGATCTAAGTACTCTAACTACATTAATTTTAGAGATCAAGCAAGCATGTTCATAAGGGAAATTTAGGGCTTTATATCACAACCTTTGTAGAACTCCTTAATTGAAGCAATCTCTCCTTGAATTCTGATCACGAATGGTTCGTGGACCACCACTAGAGTCTTTTTCACTATTCTTCAGCCTTCGAATGGGTTGTAGAGACCAAAAATGAAACTAAATTTGAAGGGAATTTTATGAGTTTGAAGAGCTTGTTTGAATGCTAGAAAGAATCAATCCTCTTAAGAACTCTAAATTGCATGAACCTTGAAACAAATAACCACTCTTTTATATATGGAAGAATTATATGCAAATTTGTTTAACCATAAATTGACACCATTTAGGTGACTAAGCAATTGGGATTGAAAATCGAATTTAATGGAAAATGTGGGAAAAACTCCACTTCCCAATTAAAAATATTTTAAATTGAGTTTCTAAAATTCATTGTTAGAATGTATTTTCTTAATTTTAAATAAAATTAATTCAATTAATAAATTTAAAACATTAATTAAACAATTTAATTAATAAAATTAATTTAATATCTAATATTAAATTAATAAAATATCAATCTCGAATTTGAATCTCTATTCATGTATTTAACATTTAAATCATATTTAAATATTTTCAACTCTCCAATTTGTTTAATTTCATAATTAAACGTCAATTGTATCACATATAATTAATTATAATTTCCAAACCCGAATTTGAATGTTTCAAATTCACTCATCATATTGTCCTAAGGTTAATCCGATATGAGCTAGCAAAGAGACCTAATGGACCTAAAGATCATGAGCTCCAATGATCTGAGATTAACCGGCTAGTCTCATTAACCCATTTAACCAATATTTGTTAATTACCAAGATATTCCACTATAGCCCAATAGCTGCACTCTTTTCACTTTAGATATATTCCTGTCTACTTGATTTGACCATGATCAGTAAGTCGATCCTTCATAGGTCGTTCGTAATCACAACGGGTCGAAATTACCATTTTACCCTTGTAATTACATTTTGTTCCTTAAGTCTCACTGATCCTCTTGTTAAATTCGTCAATCATGTACTACACTAGGATATCTAAGTGATGTAATGTTATGCGATCAGCTATAGTCAATCATGCGCTAACCACAAGTTTTCTTGTTCTCTTGCCAAGTATAACAAGATAACAAGTTTTTTGAGTTGACCTAAGGTCAAACACGAGGATTTGTACTAAGAATACTAGATAAATGTGCAAATGCGGTGAAAATAATGTTACTAGAGTGAACTTAAAATCATACGATTAACTACGCTATGCGATGTAAATAATTAAACTAGTAGAGATTACTTTGAGATTGATTTAGAGAAAGCTTAAGTAACACAGAACATGAGAAATATATGGAGAAATCAAGGTTTGGGGGAGATCAATGCCGCATCTTTAAGCTTCAACTTAAAACTTAATCCTGGCTCACACTTCTATTCATCGAACACCTCTCGGTCGCCAGCCACACTGATTATATTTCTACGATGTGTACATGTTGTCGCCTTGAGCGCAAGGTTATTTCTATCTCTAGAAACACTTATTGTTTTCCTTAATGAGATCCCCAACCACTTACCCTCTCGATCATTAGTTATATAGCTAGTTGACCCAATGAGTGATCATAGGCAAGAATTTAAGTAATCATACATTAAGCAAATAGGATAATTTCTATAGAATAAGCTTAGTTCATGGCATTAATCTTCCCCCTTACCCCATGAAAATTAGTTACTCATGTTAAAAGAGAAAATGAAAGTAGAGTTGGAGAAAATGATGAAGATAGCCATGATAATATTTAGATAAAGATATAGTCATTATTTACAAAGTGAATAATCTCTTAAATAGAATGTAATACAACAACAAAAGTAGCAGAGAAGTAAAAGGGAACAATTATCAGCAATTTCTTGCATCCAATAGATGGATGCCAAGGCTACTGAGGATACATTGATTGGGTGAATGGAGAAGGTCCTCTCAGAATCTACTCCAGCGAAGCTTCAATGAATCAGGATGAAATTTTGAGGATGGAAGTTTTCTTTCTCAGATCTTAAAGTCTCTGTGTGTGTGTGTGTATGTTTGTTTAGATATATGGATCTCTCAATATTTTTCTTGGGCGTCAAGGCTCTATTTATAGAGCCACATGCTGGAATTGTTAGAATTCCTGTTCTAATAAGTTGTTATTGTCTAACACGGTAGGTGCATATGTCAACACATCAATCATAATCAACATTCTGAATGCTTGTCAGAAAATCGTCGATATAGGCTCAGAGATCCCGAGGCATGCGACCAATTGTTTGTTCTTCGAATAGGGGTTTAATCATGATATGGGTTAGCAGGAAACTCTAGTGCACTTCAACGCAAGTATAATATTCAGCATGAATTTCTAGCCTAATCAACACATATTTGCCTATTCTATCCTCATCATTCTAAGTCAAAGGCTACAATAACTTGTATTACAACAAGTTATCATACCCATTTGACCTCAAGCATATCTTATACTAAAAAAATTCAAACTGACTCTACGCCTTAAAGTTGCACTAACTAGCTTCTCTGAGTGCTTTTCACTTGCACTCCTTTTTCAAGTCACCTACTTCTCCTAAGCCCGATCACTTCTCTAAGGAAATATTTTCTTAGTCTTGAATCTGGAAAACTTTTGCTCAAAATCTTGTTCTCATTCACAATACTTTTGTATTCCTTTTTCGATTTATAATGCATTTGTTTGAAAAGAAAGATGGTCTACAATTTACTTATTCGGATTCTGGGCAAGGCGTTTAACATGGTTACACTCTTCGTTTTGGCTTACCCGCACGGATGTCATGCGAGCGTCCAACTATAGTTTCATTCCAAGTTCAACTTAACTTTTATCTTGACTAAGTTTTAACTTGTGCCAGACAGTGGAGTTGTTTTTATTTGATGTTATTTGCATTGGCGTTGATCTTGGTAACCTACCTTCGTTTTGGCTTACCTGCACTGGTGTCATGCGCATCAGCAAAGCGCAAAGGCTATCGATGATGAGATGGATTGGTTGGCCCATGAAGGTACACTATTAGGAAGTTAAAATATTCACGGTTTTGTTCTTCTTGCATGTGTTGGAACTGGCGAAGGGTAAAAATGTTACGTTGCACATTGACGAGCTACTAACAGATGGTATTCACGCCATGGCATAATACGATGAGGGACTAGTAGTGAGGCACAAGTTACATTTGGATTTCACGAGAAATTAGGGTTTGGAGCTCATTGAGGGTGAAGGATGGAAGGTGGGTTGATGAGGGATGGGGTGGTGAAAGGATGCATTGAAGAGAGTGGGGTGATCAAACGTCCAAATTCTCGCCATCTACGATTTGGTGCTGGTTGGAAGGACCAGCACCCAAATCGAATGGGTCATCAAATTAGTCCAAAAGATGCGGAGAGAAGAATTTTTATTGTGGGTTGGAGGAAGAAGATCTATGCAGCAAAAGGGGGGTTGGTTGTTTCTCAGGGGGAAATGGGTCTTTTAGAGCTTTGGGAGAAGGAAGTAGGCTAAGTTCATCAGGTAGAGGGGATAGAAGTAGCAAGGGTTCTTGAGGTTTTAAGATCCTCAGTAGTGAGGGAGTGTAGAGCTACTCTTTGAGATTCTACAGTTTAACACTAGTTCCGGCCACTTCCTTTTCTTTAAATTTAGACTTTGATACTTGGCTGAAGGAGGCTGAGGGTCATTAAGATTGATGAGGATGTGGCACATAGGAGTTGGGGCAAGCGCGGGGAAAAGAAGGGAGTTTCTTAAGATTTGGTGCAAAATACAATTCGTGATAATCCCATTTACCTTAGCTAATGGCTTTTCTTCAACACCAAAGCCCACACACAGGCAAAGGCTGGTGATTTTCAAAGGAAAAAAAAGCTATCCTCTTGGCTTGGAAAACATGCTCCTAATTTGCGATGCGATGAGTAGCCCAACATCCATGGGGATGCCTCCCGCAATGTAGTATGTGGTCATCAATTGATCCCTTAATATCAACTTTTCATACGTTGTGGGGATCAACCTCTTCTTAACAAATTACACCCACAATCTTCCTTCTGGAAGTAGTCTATTAGTGTCCAAAGTTCGAATGTTGTGTGAGGAGATCTTTCATATAGAGTTTGGTAGGGCCAAAAGCCTCAGCGCATTGTCCATGTGTTCAACATTTGGCATCATTATCAATTTATTTCCAGGCACAACAGGGTTGCTTTTTAACCTGAAAAGTTTGTTGATGTCCTCGGCATTGAATGGCATAGTGTGGCTAGATATCATCATTACATCTTTCTCCTTGTACAAGTTGCCCTGGTAGAAGGCATGCATAATGCTAGCATCACGATGGAGGGGCTCTGGCAAAAGTCTTCCCATCCTAGTTCTGTGATGATGATGGTGATGTAATTTGGTAAAAGCAATGACACTAGGAAGAACCCCATATCTAGAACCATATTATCCCCCTCCTTATTCTCTTTCTTGTTTTCTTTGTTTTCAAAAGATGTCTCATCCATCTTCTCTGTGCCCTTTTCCTGAGACTTTGCTTATCTTAAACGCACAGTCATTTCGCGCTCAATTTTCTGTTTCTTCTTCTTCTTTTCCTTCTTTTCTTTATCCTACTATTCTTTTTCAATTTTCTTCAACTCTTTGTGGCGCTTAATTCTCTCCTGCCTCTGCGCTTCTTTTTCTTCTTTTCTTTTCCTCTTTTTTTTCTTCTTTTTCTTCCATCTCTCGCACAAACTCCTCGGTGGCTGCCTCGATGCACTTATGTTCTTCTTTCTTTTTCCTCATTTCTTCTTCCACCCTTGCATTGTCACGATGGACTTCTCCATCATGCAGCCTCCTCGGCAGATCAGATGCGATAATTAGGTGGGCTTTCTCCATTTCTCCGTCTTTTGCTTCTTTACCTTCTCTATCTCTTCATCTATGTGCTCAGCTAAACACACATGCTCTAGGTTTATATAGAAGACCTAACTGCAGTGACCTTAGTATCAGTCACTATATTTCTCTATCTTGGGCCCAACAACCTCTTCTTCTTCTTCTTCTTCTTTTTTTTTTCTGTGGATGAGAGTGTTAGATGCATCATCCTTATCTTCTTCATCCTTTTGTTGGGCCCCTGATGCGGTCATTCGTTCTTGAGGGATCTCTACTTCATTATGCAACGTTGGTTCAACGGACTACATCGCGAATGCTAATTCCACCCCTACATTGGTGGACTACTCCTCCACAATTTGACGCTCGGCCTTGCACCTCCGCTTTTCTTCCCTTTTCATCCTCCTTTGTTCCTTTCTCTTTTCTTTTCTTCCTTTTCTGCAGCTTCCTTCTCCTACTCTTCCTTTGTCTTCTTTTCTTTCACCTTCTGCTTGGCAATAAATGCTTCCAAAATCGGCTTGATGGGTTCATCATCAGGGTCTGCTGGAGCTTTCCCTTTAGGATCCGTGGGCGCAAGTGCTGACCCTTGTGGCGACACCACCACTTCTCCACCCCAGTGCTCTTCTCTTCTTGTGGGCTAATTGACAACCTCAACCTCTATCTGTTGGGGTTAATACCTTAAATCTTGTAGGGTCCCAAAGTTTATAATGTAATGTACAAAAATTTTATTTATGTAATAAAATAAGTGATGTTTATTTCAAAATAAGTTGCATTAACAACAAACCAATAAACTAACATCCAGGATTATCTAGTAGCTTAAATATTTATGTAGAGACGTACGGGTAGATCATGTTTAAGTGATAACCTAAATGGTCTGTAGTAGATGGATAAGATTGGATACCTTATCCTCGCGACACTATGAGTACGACCCACATTGTAGATGTTAAAATTGTTGTAAAGTGCTACAAATGATCTAATCTTGATCATTCATATGGAAATATGAGGGAGGATATTCTATACAAAGGAATTTGTATAAGATTGGATCACGAAATGTTTAATTTCATTATATAACACTGATCATAATAGAGACTTACATTTCACCAGGATGACCATAGGTAACATGACTTGAATCCTAAATGAGTTGTGAACTCCTGCCTGTGAAGGCGGTTCTTTGATTTGTATTGGTGAGAATGGCCAGATCGCTAATTTAACAAGCCTACCATTATGGGGATTTATCTGTTTGGCGAGCTGGGAACATAGCTACACAAGAAGAAATTCACTTGTTCCCCAATGTCGGGGCAAGTAGATAAATTGCTCCCTTAAGAATTGATTCTCCCTTAAGGAATGATTCTGGGGCTTGAACAATGTGGCACCACACCCTCTTCTGGCCCAAGAGGGGTTTGGTCATAGTTGGTCTATGATTTATTGTTCATTAAAGGGATCAATGGTACTTAAGGAGTTAGATATAACTACAGGGGCAAAATGGTAATTTTGACCCAACTTTACTTACGAGCAATTTATGAAGGGTCAATGTATTGTTGATTGGTTATATCTAATGGTCACATAAATATATCTATAGTGTAAAGAGTGCACCTGGGTCTTAGTCTTTAGTGGTGTGCCCGTCAGTTTACGGATGGTGAATAATTTAACTAAAGAGTTTAATTAATTATTCACATACCGTTGGAGCTTCAACTCAAATCCATGAGGTCCCCTCGGTAGCTCAAACGGGAATAAATGAGAATGATTTTTTGGATTAATTTGAATTGTTCAAATTAATTTAGAGAATATTAATTTAATTTTAATTATATATGATATAATTACTATAATGTATTTGATACATTATAATATAAAATTTATAAGAGAGGAAATAAATACTTGAATATGATTCAAATATTAATTATATGAACTGAATTCATATAATTAAATTCAATGTAAATGTGATTTATATTAAGCCACTGGGGAGAGAAAATTGGAACTATATGTTATATTGTATTTGATACAATATAAAAACTATAGGTTATATGTTATATGTGATATAACATATAGTTACGTATATATATATATATATATATAGTAAATTAGTTATTATATATATATATATATAGTCATCAATTGGTAGTTCCCTTTTTGGAGTGTTCGTGATTATCACAGAGAAGAGGATTCGTGAAGATTTGATCTACAAAGGTAAAAGGTTCCTGAAACCCTAATTTATGCTTTTGTATTTTTTTTTAAGTATGTTATATTTATGAATTAACTTCATAGGTTCATTTCATCTCTGTAAAATTTTGTATTATGTAAAACTAAGAAGATTGGGACGATCCATCGCTTTCATTCAAGGACCCTTCATTGGGATCCTTCACCATCAACCCACCATCCTTTTTTATGGTGCTCAAGATGCTACCAAATACTTCCTTGTCATCTTTCCATTTAAGGTCACTCTCAGTTGGCAATGTTGGCGCAACAATAACAGGAATGGTGGAAGATTCCACAATGAAGTAGGTTTTTTTGATGATCGACATAAGGCGAGAAAAGAGTGGTCGTGTTGGTTTTGGCTGAGCTTGAGCTCTTCGACTTGCAGCCAGAAAAGCGGCTTCACGAACGAATAGGGCGACAACAACTAATGAAGTAGAGGCAGGCAGCTGAATAGGTAGGTTTCCGATGCCCTTAGAGGCGGGCCCTTAATTGGTCTTGCTTGAGGAAGCCATGGAATCCGGTAATTGCAAAGACGGGTTGGAGAGAAAAAAATGATCGAAAAAGAGGAGGGAGCTAAAGCACAAAGGATTCCGGCAAAGAACTTAGCAAAACCGATGAGCAAGTGAATGGAATGGACGAGGGTTTTATAAGGGTTTATGCTCGAGAATCCCAAATGCTGCAGACGATGACTCTCGCTAGCAACATAACATTAAATGTGGGACAGATGAAAGGATGTTTTGTCAGACAACACACTTGATTGCCTCTGAAAATGACTCGATAGAGGCCCTACGTATTCCATGTGTCGAAGTGACAGTTTAAGAACTACCGCATCGATGTACTGATGCATCATTCATTTTTTTTTTCTTTTTTCATTGTTTACCGCATCAGCATGATTATCAAAATCAGACGAGAGTTAAATTTAAGTTTATCAAAACCAAGAAGTGAACAAGAAAAATTCCAACACAACAAATATCCAAGAAATCAAACTATAAACTAACTAGGAAAGCAAAGTAGAGTTGGATAGAAGACATCTCTGGAAAGGCTGGAATGCAGTCGCCGTAGGGGGTCTTCCACATGGGCGATCAGTCTTTCTCGCATAGGACAATGGTTTATTTATCACATTCCATAGAGTCTCTGAAGTAAGACTTCACACGCTGTCCATTGACCTTGAACACATTAGTGTCACCCTTGTTCATCAACTCTTTGCATACTATGAATGAACCAGACCATCTTGATTTTAGCTTACCTGGGAATAGACGCAAAAAAGAGTTCAAAAGTAATACTCGTTGACCAACATTGGGATCTTTCTTACTGATCTTGTTATCATGCCATTGTTTGGTCTGCTCCTTGTATAGCTTGGCATTTTCGTATACGGTCAAGTGCCATTCCATCAGCTCGTTTAGTTGAAGCTTTTTGGCATCTCTAGCTTTTGTCAGGTCTAAGTTATACTTCTTCAGGACCCATAGAGCTTTGTGCTCGAACTAACGAGAGGTGGCATGCCTTCCCAAATACTAACGAATAGGGCGACATGCCAATGGGTGTCTTGAACATTGTTCGGTAGGCTCAAAGAGCCTCGTCTAATCTTTGCAATGAGACTTTACGAGAGTTGTTGACCACCTTCTCAAATATAGCAGTAGCCACCTTGTGCTTCACTTTACGAGAGTTTTGACCACCTTCACCTAACCGTTGGTCTGCAGATGATATGCAGTAGCCACCTTGTGCTTCACGTTAAACTTAATGAAGAGGTTAGATATAATGCAGTTAATAAAGTGTGTACCTTCGTCGCTTATTAATGCACGAGGCGTCCCAAAGAGAGAGAATATGTTCTTTGTCAGAAATTTTTCCATAATCAGCGCATCATTTTTGGCACATGAGATGGCCTCTACCCACTTGGAGATATAATCAACTGCTAGCAAGATATACTGATGACCAAAAGATGTTGGGAATGGACCCATAAAATCGATGCCTTAAATGTCAAACAATTCCACTTTTAGGATGGAAGTTAATGACATTTCATTCTTGTTTGATATAGTTCCAGTTCTTTGACATCGATCGCAAGCCACCAAATATGCAGTGCATCCTTAAATAGTAGGCCAGAAGTAGCCACGATCCTCTGCCCTCCAAAGTGTCCTTTATAAGGGGTCTTGTGACATTCTGTTAAGATGCACTGAACCTCTGTTTCTGGCACGCATCACCTCAGAATATGGTCAGGCCCTAATCTATATAAATATGGATCATCTCAGTAGTAAAATTTTGTTTCGTGAAAGAGCTTCTTCTTTTGTTGAAAGTTATAGTCTTCCGGAGTTTTCCCATAAACCAAATGTTACGATATCTGTGTACCATGGTTCTTTGTCACACAAACTCATCAGCTTCTCATCAGGGAAGCAGCCTTCAATTATTTTTCCTTCTTCTATGTCTCCTCATTCTCCAGTCTTTATAAATGGTTAGCCACTTGGTTTTGAGTCCCTTTTCTGTCTTTGATTTCAATATCAAATTATTGTGGCAAAAGCACCCATCGAATCAGTCTAGGTTTCGCGTCTTTATTCGTCATGAGGTATCTGATCGCAGCATGATCAGTATAAATTACTGCCTTCGACCCCACAAGATATGGTCGAAATTTTTCAACCGCAAATACTAATACTAACATTTCCTTTTCAGTAGTAGTGTAATTTCCTAGGAGTTATTCAAAGTTTTTCCAATGTAGAAGACCGGATGCAGGATTCTTTCCTTTCGTTTCCCCAGCACGGCTCCCACTATGTAGTTACTTCATCACACATCAGCACGAAGGGATGCGTGTTGGGTTTTATGTCCTAAAACTCGTGGTTTGTAAACAATAAAACTTATTCTTAAAATTCAATAAGTTGTTATTGAATATATGTATTGCTTATTTCGTTTTAGAAATAAATCCAATAAACTAAAAGATCCATGACTATTATATGAATACTTGAACTTTATATGGAGACATAAAAGTTGATCAAGTTCGAGTAAATAGTCAAAATAATCTATAGTAAATGAATGAGATTGGGTGCCTTATTCTTGTAACACTATCAGATGAGACCCACTCTGTAGTTGTTACAAAGAGTTGTAAAGTGCTACAGATGATGTGATCCTAATTCGTACATGTTATGACATGAGGAATGGGGGCATTCTATACAATTTGTTTTTACAAGATCGGACAACAAAATCAGTCACTCTTATTTTATAACTTGTTCACTGTTTAAGACTTACCATTTCAAAGCGATGACCTAGGTAACTTGACCTTAATCCTGAGCTAACTATAAGCTCCTATTTATTTGGGATTATCCTTAGATTTGCATAGGTGAGATTAGCTCAACAGCGCCGGCTCAATAAACCTCCATTTCAGGGGTAAGACCGGGTAGATAGTTGGGGACATAAGGTGCAAGATGGAATTCACTTCTACCCGCTTTTAAGGATAGTAGAGAGGTTATTCCCTTAAGTGCTGACTCCATGTCTTGAAGAATGGGCCCTGCCCTCTCATTGGCCCGAGAAGGATTCGGTTTGTTGATTGGATCACAAACAATTGTTCATTAGAAGATCAGTGGGACTTAAAGCATAAGAGGTAATTTCGGGGGTAAAACAATAACCTGTGAAGGGTTAACTCACTAATCATGGTTATATCGAGTGAACATAATATATTTAGAGTAAGGGGGTGCAACTATGGGCTTTAGTGGAGTGACCAATTAGTTAACGAATGGGGGTTAATTCAGTGTAAAGAATACCAATTAATCTCGGATCGTTAGAGCCCATGATTTGTAGGTTCACAAGGTCCTCCTACTAGCTCTTAAATGGATTAGCTTTAGAGTAGCCTGATAAGTTAATTTAAAACGTTCAAATTTGAATTGAGTTTGTAATTATATGAGATATAATTATGCATTTAATTTTGAAGTTAAACGGAATTGGAGAATTTAATTAATATTTAAATATGATTTAAATATTAAATTCATGAAGGTGGAATTTGTGTAAACTTAATTTAATATTTGATATTAAATTAATTAGAATTAATTAAATTGTTTAATTATTTATTTATTATTAATTTTATTAGATAATTATTTTGTGAAATTAATTTTATAAATTAATAATGTTTTCAATTTTGTAATCAAATTGATTTTTGAAATCATTTTATAAAATTGGAAAAGTTTGGAAAATTACAAAATGGAAGTATGGTTTTTTCCATTAACACCTTCAACTAGCTCACACTAAACCACTTAAATTTTGTTTCAATTCTCCAAGCATGAGTTACATCTCATGTAGGCTTCTCCATTGCATGATAGTTCTGTAATAAATAGAGAAGACTGAAGTGGAAAAATGCATGCATTAGTTGCGTTTTTTCTTGAAAAATTCGAGTTGAAGAAGGTGTTCTTCAAGTGGGTGCAATAGTGTATTCTTCTCCAAATTTCCTTCATTCAAGCTTATTTTGACTCTCATAACTCAATTTAGAGCTCCAAGAGAATAGTAGAAAATATCTTAAGGTGGTTTACATCGAGATTTGGAGAAGATTTGTAGCTGAATTCGTGATTCAAAAGGTTCTACAAAGGTATAACTTGAAACCCTCTTATTATTGTATGAACATATTTTATTTACAGCCAAAATTAATTAATTAGAATGCTTATTGATCCTTGTTGCTTCTGCTGCATGTTTTATACTCCTACAATTGGTATTAGAGCATCATTTAAGCATTCAATTTGGTTTAATTTTGGTGTGGTGGGTATTTTTTCATGAGTTATATGAAAATGGTACACTGATATGATTTTCTGAGCTTTGGCATTTAATTTCTCTTTGATTCCTTGATTAATTTGAAATTGGCTCTTGTTTAATGAGCTTATATGTATGCTCAAGAGTCTGTAATTTATTTGGAGTCAATAGAGTTGAAATTAAGTTATAATTGAAGAAAAAAGTGAAGAAGGTCGAGCTGCAGATTTCAGATCGTGAGCTTCTGCCCAGGTAGCGTTGCGACGCTGCCCTTGAGCGTTGCAATACTACTCATAATTCCAACGAGATTTGGTGATCGAGCAGTGAGATTTTATAGTTTCAAGTGAGATTTCATTTCGAACAAGATTCTGATGGAATTTTTGAGCGAGAGTTCGAGTTCAAGCGAGTTTGAGCGAGATTTCTAGTTCGAGCGCGATTCTAATGGAATTTCAAGCAAGAGATCAAGTTCGAGCGAGATTTTTTAATCGAGTTCGAGCGAGATTCTTGAATCGATTTTCAGCAAGAGATCGAGTTGGAGCGAGATTTCAACCAACAGCGAGATTCTTGAACCGGTTTTAACAAGTTTGACCCGTTGACTGATCGAGGATCGACCAATTTGATCAGTTTTTTCAAACTTGACCCGGTTCACCTTCAAAAGTGTTTTGATTTGTCTGGTTCAGGTGGTTCACATCTGACTCAAGCTGTTTGGATCCGGCTTGGAATAGTTCGAGTGGTCCGAAAGTGGTTTGGAGTTGTTTCATGTTGTTTTCGTAATAACTAGGCCTTTATTTGCTTGGAAATGCTAAAATTAAAACCATATCAGTATGTGTTTAATTATTTATGCATGTGATATATGTTATAATTAAATAAATATTGTATGTGCATAAAATATGCCATGTAGATTTAAAATCCCACTATAGAAAACATGTTACATGCATTAAAAGTATGTTATAAAGTGTTGTAATATATAGTATGCATGTTTAGGGTTTCTTTTATTTAATATAAATGTTATATTAAATATTGAATGCCATTGAAATATATTGTGGATATTTAGCATGTCTAAAATTTTGCAAGCTGTTATAAAATTGGGTTAGACATTTAAAATCCATAACAAAGAACAATTGCATGCTCACTAAGCTAACCACTCATTTTAATAGTTAAAATAGGTCACTAAACTTGTAAAAGTCGGGTTACAAATTGTCCCGGTATATAATCATGTCGAAGGCTGGAGGGATTTTAGTTGACGGTCTATGGAACACCTCCTACCTAGGGATTATGGCTGAATTATTGAGCGTTATTAACCAGTTTTATGAGTAATATGTGAGCGATGTGAGGTTTTAAAACTAGTTTATCACTTAGAAATCGTAAATTAAATCCAACTATAAACGTTATACTTGGATAAACACCTAGACTTAGGTTATTTAATTAGCCGAAACAAGTCTAAGAAACGTATACCCCGTTTAATCATTTGAACATTTCAGTGGGAGTTTAATAACATATATAATATGTGAAGGAATGATATATCATGCAACGGAAGACTACAGAATCAATAAGCACTTAAACTACATTTAATTTGAGTTTTAAGCTTGTTGTTCATATGATATTCGTAAGAGGGTTTGAAACACATATTACCTTTAAAGATTTCTCCACGAATTCAGCTGAAAAACACCAAGATAGAGCTTGAAACTTTAAGAGGACTACCACCGAGATCTTCTCTACTATGCTCAAGCTGGAACGTGTGGTGGAAACACTTAAATCAGGTTGAATTGATGAAGAACAAGTGAAGCAGGTATGTAGGGTTTTCAGGTTATCACTTCAGCAAGTATAACTCAGAATGCTTAATTGTTCTTCATGAATGGAGCTTCTATATATAGGTAAAATTCATGCAAACATACAGGGTTGCATGAAGAGTAGCTCCAGCTTGAAGATCATCATCAACTAAAATGGATTTTGGTGACTATCCATCATAATGTTAGTGGGGTTTTCCTAACAATGGAAAATCCCATTGACCTAAAAATGATTTCAAAAATCATTTTATTTATTTATTTAAATTAATTCAAAATAATTAATTTAAATAAAACTAATTTTAATTAACTTTTAATTAATATTTTTAAAATAAAATAATATTAATTTAATATCTTAATATTAAAGTAATAAAAATATCAATATCACCAATAAATCAATTTTATATTTAAATCATAATTTTAATATGGACTAGTTGCATAAATAGAATTCAAGCCCAAATTAATAGAATATGTAGTACAAGGATAAAATAATTGCATACATAGATCAAAAAATGATAAAAGAGTAAAAAACTCAAATTAAAAGTTATCAATTTCTATCGATGATAGTTGCTATTAACGATAGCTTTCAATTTGAGAAAAATTAATACTATAATCTTGAAATATTAGCTTTTAATTTGCTATCAATTATCAATATAGGAAAATTCATCCAACATAAGATTGCTCCAAGTTAAGCACGCTTAACTTTAGAGTTCTTGTGATTGAGCCATTGAAAGGGAAGGTGCACCTAATTGGTATAGGTAGTAACTTTCAATTCTTTTAAGCCTTTCTTAACCATACTTTCATGTCCTCAGGATCCCTCTCATTCAGATGTGATATCAGTTCATTCATGTACCCCTCCTGAACTCAGGTCGTTACATAATCTTTTATTATGCTTTTCATTGATAGCAGCTATCAGTCGCTATCACTAATAGACTTTCATAAATTAGAATCAACCTTGAAATATTAACACTTAAGGATATCAATGATAGACTTCTATAATTGGTTATCACTTTTGAAAGAAACTCATTATATAAATATCACCTAAGTTCTATCATCAATATCACTAATATCACTTATATTGTGGTTATCAGTGATAGCTTCTTTCACTGATAATGTCACTGATATCATGCTATCAATGATAGTTATCTATCACCGATAACGTACTATCGGTGGTAGCTTCTATTACCGATAATGTGCTATCGGGTAGCTTATATCACCCATAACGTGCTATTGGTATCTTCTATCATCAATAACATGCTATTAGTATTAGCTTCTATCACTGGTAACATGTTGTCAATAGCAGCTTCTATCAATCATAGCCACTGAACAACTTTTTGCCCCTTTCTTATCCTTCCCGAACATTTATAAGTCCCTTTTCTTTTCGATGATAGCTTTTATTACTGATAAACATGTTATTAGTGATAACTTCTAGGCATTCCACTTACATTTTCGTTCGAGATTCAACTTTATTAATTAATTTACTAAGTTAAATATCAATGATAAATTTCTATAAGTGGCTATTAACTATGAAAATATAATCAAAGATTAAACTATCAATGATAGAAAATATTAGTGCCTATCACTTATAAACTTTCATTTGCTATTTATATTTATTATTTGTTATAATAATCAAACTTGATGATTGACTTGTTGGTGTTAAGTCACTTATGAATTGAGTACTTTCAAGTCTTGGGTATGAAACTCAGCCTCATAATTCTTGTGAACAAAAAAAGGAGGAAGAAGAAAAAATTCAAATAAAGGAAAGAAGATTTTCAAAATAAGAGAAAGGGAAGAAACAAAAATTGAAGAAATGAAAGAAAATTAAATAGAAAAAAAAGGAAGCAAAAATCAGAGAAATGAAAGAAAAATTAGGAAAAGAAAAAAGATAGAGAAGAAGCAAAAAAATCGAAGAAAGAAAAGAAAAGAAAAGAATAAAAAAAGAAAAGGGAAGAAACAAAAATCGGAGAAAGGAAAGAAAATAAAAAAAAAAAAGCAAAAATAGAAGAAAGAAAATAAAAATAAAAATAAAGGAATAAGCAAAAACCGAAGAAAGAAAAAAATTAAAAGAAAAAAGAAAAAAAGAAAGAAAAAAAGAAGGAAATGAAAGAAAATAAAAAATAAAGGAAAGAAAAAGAAAGGGAAAAAGAAGAAAATGAAAGAAAATAAAAAAAATAAAGCAAAAAAGCAAAAATCGGATAAAGGAAGAATAAAATTTAAAAAAAAAAAAAGGAAGAAGCAAAAACTGAGAAAAAGGAAAATGAAAAAAGGGAGGAAAAAAGCAAAAATCGAAGAAAATAAAAAAAAAAGGTGTCCAACAAGATAAGACAAGGAAGGGAAAAATTGGAATTTAAAAAAAAAAATTCAAAGGATGGCTAGTCAACTCATCCATATTTGTAAATATTTTAAAGATGTAATATATTTTTAGATTTTTTGTCTTATTCTACTACGTATTACAAATATCCTTTAAATATTAGTTGATTTTCCAATTTCGTTTAATTTCAATTAAATTAAACGTTTATAATTGTATCATATACAATCAATCGAAAACCCTAAAATTGAATTTGAATATTTCAAATTCAAAACTTTAATTTCATGCATCAATACTCAATTTGTTATCCAATTTAATGAGCTAGTAGAGGGACCTAATTGACATACAGATCATGAGCTCCAACAATCTGTAATTAATTCATTAAAACTCTTTAATCAAATTAATTACTATTCGTTAACTATCAAGACATACCACTATAGCTCAATAGTTGCACTCTCCTCACTACATATATATTTCTGTCCATATAAACCATAATCATTAAGTCAATCCAGTTGGGGTTGATGCCTTAAAGTCTCGTGTCCTGTAGTTTATAAATATTTTGTACGAACGCTTGTGATGTATAATATATGATATTTTACTTCACTTCTTGTTTTTGCTCAGTTGAATGTTTTATTTGCTTTACCACAAACCAATAAACCTAAAATCCCTGGTTATCTTTATGTAACTTAAGCATGTATGTGGTGACATACAAGTGGATCATGTCTTAAGGGATAACCAAAATGGTCTATAGTGTATGGATATATGAGGGAAACCTTATCCTAGTAATGCTACGGATGCGGCCTGCTTTGTAGAATAGTTATAAGTGTTGTGACTTGTCACAGATGGTCTAATCCTAACCATTTGTGTAAGGGACATGCGAGCAGGGGCATACTGTGCAAAGAGTTTATATAAGACCTGGCCACGAAGTGTTAATGTCTCGTTGTATAACATCGTTCATGACAGAAACTTCACTTCACTAGGATGACCATAGATAACATGACCTTAATCTTTGAGTTGGGAACTCCTGCCATTAAGGGCGGTCCTTTGATTTGCATGGGTGCGAGTGACCAGTTTTCCGACTCAAACCTAACACTTTGGGAATTCGTCTAATTGGGAGCTAGGAACTCAGCTACACAAGATGAAATTCACTCCTTCCCCGAAGTAGAGGCAAGTAGATAGATAGCTCCTTTAAGGGCTGATTCCAAGGCTTGAATGTTGTGGCGTCATACACCTTCTCTTGGCCCGAGAGGTGTTCACTCATAGTTGGATTGTGTTGTATTGTTCATTAGAGGAATCAGTGGTACTTAAGGAGTGAGATGTAACTACAGGGTAAAAACGGTAAATTGACCCAGCTGTACTTACGAGCATCTGTGAAGAGTCATCGTACTCATGATTGGTTATATCCAATAGACAGAAATATATCTGTGGTAAAAAGAGTTTAGTTGTCGATCTTTAGTGGAATGCCTAGCAGTTAACGGATGGTGGATCTCGTGGCTAAAGAGTTTAGTCAGCTATTCACGTACCATTGGAGCTTCGACTCATGGGTCCATAAGGTCCCCTTAGTAGCTTAGATAAAGTTGAGAATCAGTTTTTAGGTCTGTTTGAAATGTTCAAATTGACAAGAGGGAGTTCGATTATATATGATATAATTGAACTGTTAATTATATATGATATAATTGACTCTATGTATGAGATACATTATTTTGGAGGCAATTGGATATAAATATGATTTATATCAAGTAGAGGAGAAAACACTATAGTAGATATATGATATTAAACTATAGGTTAAGAATATAATATGATTATATTAATTAATTAATTAATTAGGCGGTTATGAGATAATTAGCCGAGTATTTCTCTGGATTCGTGCGAAAGTGGGATGTTCAATTTCAGTTCTTGTAACTGAAGAATAAAATGAAAATAGTTTTCATTTTTGCCAGACACGCAGAAAAATCGCTCACGGTGTGAAAATATATGATCGCATAGCCTTGAGAGTCTATACGATAGTACCCGTCTTCCTAAACGATCACACACCCACGCACTAAACGATCGCCCGCGATTTCTAAACGATCGCTTACGTTTATTACACGATCGCTTATCATGTTGGGCGAAACTAAACGATCATTTACCATTTGATAGATGATCGCTTAGCAAAACCTACACGGTCATGTACCCTGACCTAAATGACAAGCACCCGACTATGCAATAGTCTTCTAGTATCTCCCACTTGCTTGTTCGTACTACAAAATTGATAACTTGTAGAAATACAAGTTATTTATACTATTTTATTTAGATTATGAGTCAAAAAGAAGGAAAAGTTGCGTCGACTGTATAATATTGGCTTAGAAACATGAAAATTGTAAAGTGCCATAAGCACACCCACTAACCCCATTACGATGGCAAAATGGAATGTCCAAGTCTTTGTTTTGCATAAAACAGGTCACCACATGCGACAATCGCTCGAGGACAAAGAAAGAACGCATTATCACCGCATGAGGCAATCGATCAAGAACGAAAATGAACAACGCAATTGCAGCACATGCGACGATCGATCATGGACGCAAACGATCGACGTATTTGTACCGCATGCGGTAATCGATAAAACGATCAAAGAAATTACACTGCATGCGGTGATCGATCGTAGATGTAAAGAGCGACGCATTCGCAAGGACTTCTGAAATTGTACAGCTTTTATGTTGTACGATTATGACAAATTAAATGTGGAGCAGAGCAGTCGTTTCCACCAAGCCATGGCAGGAAAAATCAGCTTTTCAGAGTGGGACCACTGATGCAGAAGGTACCAAGGTCTATAAATAGCTACATCAAATTCAAAGAAAGGAGGCTGGTCTGAAGAGACAACTTAGAGAAAATCCAGGGAGAAAAAAGAGACAAGACCGAAAGCTAAGTCTCTAGAGCAAGCAATTATTTGCATTCCCCAAGAAGAAGCTCTGTGCAAAGATCACTTGTACCTAAAAAACAAGCCTGAGAGGGAAGCTTTCCACAACATTCCTACCACACGCCGGTAAGCAAATCATCTCGGATCGGGATCCGTGTCAAGACATTGACACGCTCTCCGTATTTGGTTCAAACTTCCTATTCATCAACTATGTTCATCTATAATCTTTCATTCACTATCTGTAACAAACGCTTATCTCTAGATTTTAATATCATTATCATATTCATCATCATCTCTCTGTTCTTCACCATACATTCATCATCCATTTCCTTCACCATGTGTAACTAATCCCCAGGGTAAAGAGGAAGGATTAAGCAAATAAGTTAATCTTTGTTGAAGAAATCGGCTGAGTTTAGCTAAAGCATGCTCAACGGCATCTTCATCTGTGAGAGCAAAAGTGAAGATGTTATTCCACCTCTCGAAAGAAGATTGGAAGAATGCGTTAACTAAAGAGAGAAGTATTTCCAGAGATGGAAACAACCTTGCGTTCACCACATTCATCCCTGTTTCACCATAGACATATGGGAACATGGTTGATCACTGAAAGGTGTAAGCCAAGGGAAAGCGGAACCTTAGTTGCGTCCTCAACAAGATTGATGAACTTGCGATGTCCTTTCCGTCAACCCATTCTCTTTCTGACACATTTCATAAGACTTGCCACCGCATTCACCAGATACTTTTGCACATCTTCACAGCCAGTCCTCAACTTGTATACTTAATTGTTTATTCATTTATTTGTTACCGCATTCTATTTTATTACTGCATCATATTTTATTACCACACTTTATTTATCACCGCAATTTATTTTATCATCGCTTTACTTTTATTATCGCATTTTACTGTTTACCGCATTCTACTTTTTCAACTCAATTCATTATTCTTTTTGTTTTCCCAGTCACATATACCACATCAGTATCGCACTAATCACCAAAATCCCCGTGTTCGACCTCAGATCACTCTCAGAAATTTGCGTTGGAATTATACTTGGTTCCAGCGCAAGAAAACTTGTGACACGCGAACACTACACGAACGCATACTATGAAAGCATCTAAGCATCACTGCATACATCATTTTGGAACGTAGTATTGCATTTATCATTGTCGCAAAGCACATACGTCGTCAGCAACTCACGAATTGTTGACTAAACACGAATCAATCATAAATTTTCATTACAACGATCGTCTTTTCCTCCTTCCCT
The DNA here is from genome assembly GCF_027475165.1 of Benincasa hispida. Lineage (NCBI taxonomy): Eukaryota > Viridiplantae > Streptophyta > Magnoliopsida > Cucurbitales > Cucurbitaceae > Benincasa > Benincasa hispida. The sequence goes on from NC_143482.1 coordinate 11,239,753, forward strand.
CTACCAATTCCATCAAAGTCTACCCTTTGGATTCTCACTCCGAGAATAACGAGGGCTTCGAGTGGTGGTGTCGTCCCCGGTTGCTGTTGATTTGTGCGCTGCTAATCGTGTAGACGATTGTGGTGCTGTTATGTGACTGTTTGTTGGACGATAAGGAGTGTGAGGAGTTCGCTTCTGCTAGACTAAGTTAGATTGAAGAAAGTCTTCAACTGATACGTTTCTCTCAGTCTTTTGTATTCTATTTGTTAAAGCATGCCAGTAATTAGTCTTACAATGCATATCTATATGGTAGAATGTATGTATGGTAACTCTATCACAATGAAATCAAAAAGATCCGCTTCCACTCATCGGCACTCTTATTTAAGAGTTTCTTCAATTGGTATTAGAGCTAGGTTCCTGATATTCCAATTTCATTGGTGCAAAGAATTGCATATACATTTGCGGTGGGTGCATCATATCTACTCTCTATTTAATTGCTAAATTGTCTGTAGGATGTGCGAATTAATGGAGTTTTTTGGGATGAAACCTCGGTTTGATTAATTCTTTTACATTTTTGGTTAATTATAAATGCCCCTGCGTTTTTGGGCATAATTAATTGCTATCGAGTCTAAAATTCAAAGTTAGTTTCAGTCTTGAGTCATTCGTGAAGAATTTCAGAGCAAGTGTTGTTGTTTTTCGAGGAAGAAGACAATCAAGAGTTGGTCGGATCGTGTAGGCAATGGGTTAGGCGATTGCTGAGTATCGGATGCTCGAGTTTCGTTTAACGTGCAGGCGCACTAGACGATTGTTTAGCTCAGCAAGCTTCATCACTTAGTAACTGACAAAAAAATCACGCAGCAAATCGTACGGTAATCGTTTACCTCTTCGCATTTTAAGCGGTCGTCTAGACGATCGGGCTTCGTAGCCTAGTTGTCATCTAAGTGATCTTTTAGCATTTTCGCATTATTGTCTAGTGTGCGCTAAACGATCGTTTACCTGGAGGCGTTTACTAAACGATGGATCTTCACCTTGTGGTGCACGACCCAGTTCGTCTATGAACCGATTTGCTCGATGAAAAATGTACTAGATAGAATTTTTTTCATTCTGGTTTTGTAAAGGTTCATCCCGGTCCATTAATCTTTGGTTTATACATGAGATGTATGTTTATATATATGTCATATGGTATGCACATATAGGAAATCCCACCTTAGGTTATGCATTGGTCATGCATCATCTCTTTATTGTAAATGTTATAATTTAGAGAAGCATGATTTAATTACGTAAGAGCATGCTCATGCATCATATGATATAGAAGTTATATTTATGCATGCATAAAAAGCATTGACATGCATCATCTTTATATTATAATTGTTATAGTATAAGGGTGTATGGAAAACATGTTTGCTTGGTTATTACATGTATATAAAAGTTATGTATAGTAATAACGGGACATTGCATGAAGCATGACACATAGGTTTCTTTATGAGCGTTATAAACACCTAGTTATGTGCAATGTGTTTTAATTGTTTATTTTTAAAGGTTAAAGAGAAATTAGAACTAAAAGCAATAAGAAAGACATGCATGCTCACTTAGGTTTAATTCATGGCTTTAAACGGTTCTAATATGATTAGCAACCTTTAGGCTTTAATCTTTTAATCAGTTTAATAGGATTAAATTGACTAATAAAAGGTTAAAGTGTAGCAAATCTATCTATAAGAGACCTTTTGTCTAAGGCGGTTCTGGCTAGGCTGGGGTATTTTAGTTGACGGAAACTTAACATCCCTACGTGGGAACCTACTTGGAAAGGTGAATTAGATAGATTTGATGCATGCATGCAAGTTAAGGACAATCCATTAAAGTGTTTAAATGTGACTACTTGAACTTTTTTATTTCATAAACAAAAGTTGTTTATGAGCAGACTTAAAAAGATGACTTAGACTAAAATTAGTAGTCAGATTGTCTAGGTTAATGAACCCCTAGGTAGAACATTCAGTGGGAGGTACTTGGGGCATATGATGCTTCATTTAAACCTTTCACGTTTCTTCTATATAGTCCACACCGTGAAATCTACCCTCGACCTCGTGGCACCCTAGGAATGTCCTCTTAAAGGATGGTATTTGGGTAGGTCAATATCAAGGTGGATGGAGAGAGTGTTCATAGTAAATGGGAGTAGGAAGTGCAACAGCATATCCCACGGTCATCCTCGTTGGATTGAATAAAGTTTATGCACATCGCCTCGAGGCACCCTGGGAGTGTCCCCCTATAGGATGACCGTTTTGCATGTTTCTTTATTTGATCTTCTGTAAGAGGATAAGATTACTTAGTCTCTTGTCCTGATCTGTTTCTTCCCTACGGTGAGCCCATTAGGGTAGGACTCTGGCTCCAAAAGCGAGGGGTCACACTTACGCAAAATTGTTAAAGGCTAACAGTTCTAGACCAAATAAATGGTGGCTATTAAGTCCAGTTCCAAGAGTTGGTTCTGCTTAATGGTTGAGAATGTCTCATCCCAATGAAGGGGCATCTGATCACCCTACCGGTGACGTTTGTCCTGCCTCGTTGAGGCATCATTGTAAAATAGAAGTCATACACTTAGGGTACTTGGGAACTGTTTTGCAAAATTAATTGGTTAAAATGTGGTTTAGCAAAATATTATAAAAGTTTGTTCGTTTTTCAGCAACGAGTTTTAAAATGGCCACAACCACTTTAGCATTGCTTAGCGTCGAGAAACTAACTCACAACAATTTTTCAACATGGAAACACATGATCACGACTATTCTAATCATCGAGGATCTCATGTGTGCTCTTACGGAGGCCTGTCTTCCTATTCCAACTCCTAATGTCGCTCAAAATTTTCGGGAGGCATACCAGCAATGGACACGGGCAAATAAGAAGGCCCGAGCTTATATCTTGGAAAGTCTTAATGACGTCTTGCCCAAGAAGTATAAGCCCATGGTCTCAGTGCGTGAGATCAAGGAGTCCCTGTGGGGGATGTTTGGACAACCATCTGAATAGCTCAAGCACGAGGCTCCTAAGTATATATTCAACTCTAAAATGGAAGAAGGCACCTCTATTCGTGGACATGTGCTTAACATGATGGTCCACTTCAATGTGGCGGAGTTAAATGGGTCTATGATCGATGAGGGCAGTCAGGTTAGCATAATCCTGCATTCTTTGTCGGAGAGCTTCCTACACTTTGTTAGCAATGTGATTCTTAACAAAGTGAAATACACCCTTACAACTTTCCTCAATGAGTTGCATACATACCAATCTTTACTAAAAAGTAAGGAGAGGAAGAAGGCTGAGGCAAATGTTACTTCATCCTCGAGGACGTTCCATCGAGGTTCGACCTCAGGAACGAAGTCTGCAACTTCTACATCTAACTCTACAAAAGGAAAAGAAGAAGAAGGGTGGTAAGGGGAAAGAGAAAGTGCCTGCTAACCCGCCACCTGTTACCCTAAAAAGGCATTTGCAACCGGTTGAAAAGAGAAAATGTTTCCACTGCAATCAGGACGGATACTGGAAGAGGAACTATCCTAGCTGGCTAAAGGAAAGGAAGGCCGCCAAGACTAAGCCTAAGGTAGATAAAGGTAAATATGATTTACTTGTACTTGAAACATGTTTAGGGGAGAATGATGATTCTGCCTGGATAATTGATTCGGGCACCACTAATCACGTTTCTTCTTCTTTTCAGGGGATTAGATTCTGACAACAGCTGGAGGCTGGTGAGATGACGATGCGAATAGGCACCGGACACATCGTCTAAGCTGTGGCAATGGGAAAGATCCAGTTATCTTTACAGAATAGGTTTCTAATTTTAAACGATGTATATGTTGTTCCTGAACTTAAGAGGGACCTTATTTCTGTAAAGTGCATGTTGCAATGTAAATATACACTTTCTTTTAATGTGGATAAAGTGTTTATTCATAAAGATAGTGTTAATATTTGTATAGCTTATCTGGAAAGTAACTTGTATGTGCTAAGACCATTAGCCATAAGTTCCCTCTAATCTAAACGTCAACGAATTTCTCCAAAAGAAAATGCCCAATTTTTTTTAGTTTCAATTAAATTAAACGCTTATAATTGTATCATATACAATCAATCGAAAACCCTAGAATTGAATTTGAACATTTCAAATTCAAAATCCTAATATCATACATCAACAATTTGTTATTTCAATTTAATGAGCTAGTAGAGGGACCTAATAGACCTAGTTCATGAGCTCCAATGATCTGTAATTAATTCGTTAAAACATTTTAAATGAATTAATTACTATTCGTTAACTATCAAGACATACCATTATAGATCGATAGTTGCACTCTCCTCACTGCATATATATTTCTGTCCATATAAACCATAATCATTAAGTCAATCCAGTTGGGGTTGATGCCTTAAAGTCTCGTGTCCTGTAGTTTATAAATATTTTATACGAACGCTTGTGATGTATAATATATGTTATTTTACTTCACTTCTTGTTTTTGCTCAGTTGAATGTTTTATTTGCTTTACCATAAACCAATAAACCTAAAATCCCTAGTTATCTTTATTTAACTTAAGCATGTATGTGGTGACATTCAAGTGGATCAGGTCTTAAGGGATAACCAAAATGGTCTGTAGTATATGAATATAGGAGAGAAAACTTATCCTGGTAATACTATGGATACGGCCCACTTTTTGGAATAGTTACAAGTGTTGTGACTTGTCACAAATGGTCTGATTCTGATCATTCGTGTAGAGGATATGCATGTGGGGGGCATCCTATACAAAGAGTTTGTATAAAACTTGACCATGAAGTGTTAATGTCTCGTTGTATAACACCGTTCATGACAGAGACTTCACTTCATTTAGATGACCATAGGTAACATGACCTCAATCCTGAGTGAGTTGGGAACTCCTGCCATTGAGGGCGGTCTTTTGATTTTCATGGGTGAAAATGGTCAATTCACCGACTCAAACCTACCACTTTGGGAATTTGTCTAATTTAGGAGTTGGGAACTCAACTACACAATATGGAATTCGCTCCTTCCCTAAAGCAGGGGCAAGTAGATAGATAGCTCCCTTACGGGCTGATTCTAAGGCTTGAACGATGTGGCGCCACACACCTTCTCTTGGCCTGAGAGGTGTTCACACATAGTTGGATTGTGTTGTATTATTCATTAGAGAGATCAGTGGTACTTAAAGAGTGAGATGCAAAACGGTAAGTTGACCTAGCTGTACTTACGAGCATCTGTGAAGGGTCATCGTACCCATTCCAAGCTTTAATGCAAATCGAACTGTTCGGGATGCGTACGATAGATGGATCAAGATGAATGAAAAAGCCCGTGCCTATATCCTCGCCAACATATCCGATGTTTTGACGAAGAAACATGAGGTTATAAGTACTGCCAAAAAGACTATGGAATCTCTACGAGGGATGTTCGGACAACCTCTCTTCTCCCTAAGGCATGATTCTATTGAGTACGTTTATAACTGTTGCATGAAAGAGGGGGCCCCTATTCGTGAACATGTCCTAGACATGATGGTCCACTTCAATGTGGCAGAAGTAAATGGGGTTGTCGTTGATGAGAGAAGTCAAGTTGGTTTTATTCTAGAATCTCTTCTGAAGAGTTTTCTGCAGTTCTACACGAACGCGCTCATGAATAAAATTGAATACTGCTTGACTACTCTTTTGAATGAGCTACAGGCTTACTAGATAATGATGAGAGCTAAAGGTCTGGAACCGGAAGTACGCATTACTACCGCTGAGAAGAGAGAAATGTCCTCCAAAAAGCCTGTTGCTTCCTCTTCATAGAGTAAGAGTATTTCTATTAAGAAGAGTGAAGGGAAAGGGAAGAAAAAAATCGCTGGGAGAAAAGGCAAGGCTAATGTTGTAGACAAAGGAAAGTGTTTCCACTATAATGAGAAAGGGCACTAGAAGTGGAACTACCCTTAGTACTTTGCTGAGAAAAGAGTAGAGAAAGCAAAACAGGCAAACTAGTTTCTGAAGATTACAAGCTGTCCTCAGATTAACTAGTAGGAGATATTACTATTTGAAGATAATTTTATCTACTTTTATTATCTTGTAAAGAACAAACATAATTTTCAAAAATGAAAAGAGTTAAGAGTATTTCAATGTAGTGGGAGGAAAGTATGACTTCCTAGCCATTATTGAGAAACAAGTGTTGTGAGAATAAGATACATTCCCCATATAGTTTAATAAGAAGTCTGTTGTACACTAACATGTTTAGAATAATGCGGTTTAATTCGGTGTAAAGAGTTTTAGCAAATTATTCTTGGATCGTTGGAGCCCATGATCTATAGGTTCATAAGGTTCCCCTACTAGCTCGTAAATGGATTAGCTTTAAAGTATCATGATTAGTTAATTTGAAACGTTCAAATTAGAATTAAGGAAATTAGTAATTATATGAGATATAATTACGCATTTAATTTTGGAATTAAACGGAATTGGAGAATTTAATTAATATTTAAATATAATTTAAATATTAAATTCATGAAGGTGGAATTTGTGTAAAATTAATTTAATATTTGATATTAAATTAATTAGAATTAATTAAATTATTAAATTATTTATTTTTACTAATTTTATTAGAAAATTAATTTGTGAAATTATTTTTATAAAATTAATAATGTTTTCAATTTTTTAATCAAATTTATTTTTGAAATCATATTGTAAAATTTGAAAAGTTTGGAAAAACATAAAATGGAAATATGGTTTTTTCCACTAACACCTTCAACTAGCTCACATTAAATCCACTTAAATTTTGCTTCAATTCTCCAAGCATGAGCTGCATCCCATGTAGGCTTCTCCATTGCATGATAGTCCTACAATAAATAGAGAAGATTGAAGTGAAAAAATGCATGCATCAGTTGAGTTTTTTGCTGAAAAATTCAAGTTGAAAAAGGTGTTCTTCAAGTGGGTGCAGTAGTGTATTCTTCTCCAAATTCCTTTCATTCAAGCTTATTTTGAGTCCCACAACTCAATCGAAAGCTCCAAGAGAATAGTAGGAAAGATCTTAAGGTGGTTCACAATGAGATTTGGATAAGATTTACTGCTGAATTCGTGATTCAAAAGATTCTACAAAGGTATAACTTAAAACCATCTTATTATTATATGAGTATGCTTTATTTACAGTCAAAATTAATGAATTATAATGCTTATTGATCCTTGTTGCCTCCGCTGCATGCTGATATACTCCTATAATGCGACCAATCAGGTGCCACCAGAATTGGTGTACAAATCAACGCATTCCTGAGCTTATTGAATGGTTGGATGCAGGAATCGTCGAAATTGTACGGTCTATCTGCCTCTAAGAGCGCACTTAACGGGCATGTAATTTGGGAGAATCCTTTAATGAATCTTTATTGAATACTGCATGACCCAAAAAACTTTACAAGGTTTTAACATTTACGGGTGTGTAAGGAGTTTGGTGATTGCTTCGATCTTTGCCTCATCCATTTCAAGTCCTGCTTTGGAGACTTTGTGCCCCAACACAATGTCTTCTGTCACCATAAAATGGCATTTCTCCTAGTTGAGAACAAGATTGGTATCTTCACAACATTTTAAAACCTTCTCCAAATTCTCTAAGCAGGAGTTGTATGTATCACCAAAAACCTAGAAATCATCCATGAAGTCCTCTATAGACTATTCCAGAAAGTCTGAGAATATTACCATCATACACCTCTGGAATTTTTCGGGTGCATTGCAGAGCCCAAAAGGCATGCGTCAGAAAGCAAACGTGCCAAAGGGACACGTGAACATCGTTTTCTCCATGACTTCTGGTGCGATTGTGATATAATTATATCTAGAATATCCGTCCAGAAACAAAAGAATTCATTCCTTGCAATTCTATCTAACATTTGATTAATAAATGGTAGTGAGAAGTGGTCCTTCTTTGTCGCAAGATTCAGTTAAATAATCCATACATATTCTCCAGCCAGTCACAGTCCTTGTTGGAATTAGCTCATTCTTGCTATTGACAACAACTGTCATACTGGGCTTACCCAGCTGTTGTCTAAAATGGGGTAAATAACCCCTGGTCAAATCATTTTATTATTTTCTTTTTAACCACCTCTAGCATGATCGGATTCAGCCTGTGCTGTCTTTCTATAGAGTCGTCCTTTCCTTCCTCTAACCGGATCTTGTGCATGCAGTATGAGGGACTTATTCCCCATATATCAGCCAAGGTCCATCCAATGGCTTTCATATGTTTCTTCAACATATGCAGTAAGGAATTCTCGTCAGCTGCACACAATGTGACAGAGATAATGACTAACAAAGTGTCATTATCATCTAGGTAAGCATATTTGAGATGTACTGATAAAGGCTTCAGCTCTAGAATAAGAGGCTCCTCCAATGATGGTTTTTTTCCAAGCTACTTCTTGTTCATTCAAAATCTGCAAAGAAGATAAATTTATCAACTTGCCCAAGAAAGTCTTCGATCTTCCCTTCTAGGTACGTTGTGGACCAATTGGCTAGCTGCAATGTAACAGTAGTAGGTCCTGCCTCGCCAATGCCTAACTTTTTAAAGTTGCACAATGGCATCAAGTTGATGTTGGCTCCTATGTCACATAGAGCATGGCCAACTTCTTTTTCACCAATTGAACATGGTAGAGTGAAGCTTCCAGGGTCTTTCATCTTTGCAAGAATGTTGTTCTTGAATAATGCACTACACTTTTGGGTGAGTGCAACCATTTTGAATTCACCCAACCTACACTTTTTGGTCAGGATGTCCTTTAGAAACTTCACATAGCTCGGAATTTGCTCAAGAGCTTCCACTAGTGGTATGTTTATATGTAGATGTTTCAACACATCCAAGAATCTCTTGAATTATTGGTAATCGTCTTTCTTCTTTAACCGATTGGGAAAGGGGCTAGCACTTGCAAAATATTTCTTGCTTTGTTTTTCTTTTTTATCACACCAGGAGCTTGCGACGGTGCTTCTAGTCTTACTTTCTTTGGAGATTCTGTATTATTAAAGTTCAATGTTGTTGAAGGTTTGTTAGAAGGTTGAAAAGTTGAACTGGGAAGATCTACTATGGAGTCCAGGTTATCAATGTCAAGTGGAGTAAGTGTCGTTAGAGTAATTGTTGGAGACTTAGTTTCATGTTCATTCGAAGATTGTGATTTTCCTAGTCTATTTAATCTTGATTCTTGGGGCTCAACTGGCAGCTTACTCATAATTTTGTCACTACGTAGTGTCATAGCCTGACACTACTCCTTGTCATTTCCCCATGGAGCCTCAGTCTTGCTAGATAGGGTACCTAGTTGCCTGTTCTTCAACTCGCTAGCAATCTGCCCTACTTGGACCTCCAAATTCTATATAAAGGAGGCTTGTGACTGGATTAATGCATCGTTTTTTGGAATATACTCTTTGAAAAGTGCCTCCAATGTTGACGATGTGTTCGAACTTGATGCTGACCATGGGGGTGCTGATTGAATCCTTGGGGATTCCCTCTATGCGCTTGCTGCTATTGATGTATGATCTTCTACCTCGTCTTGTCTTGGTTTCCACCCGAAGATAAATTTGGATGATTCTTCCAACCCGGATTGTACGAGTTACTAAACAAGTTATTATGGATGGAGAAAACTGTCTGGGGGTCATGCGAGCAAGCCTCGACTGTGGGTTCCCCACTTTGTATACTGCTTACTGGCAAAACTTGCATCATGGTATTCAGCTGAGCAACATTTGTATTCAAGGCACCTTGGTTTATTACCATGGTTTGGAGAAAAGAAGTAATAGTAGCCACTTGAACGGCTAATGAATTCCTCGCATCCAACTGTACTATTGCTCCTTCCATCTTCCTCCTATCAACGTTTTGTTCCCATAACCGTCATTAACCCAATCATCTGTATTCCTAGAAATCTAGTCTAATATGACTTTGGCCTCAATATAGGTCTTGTCCATAAACCATCTACTATAAAGGCATCTATTACCGCATGTGTGGCTCTATTCAGCCCGTTGTAGAAGGTTTCCATCAAAACGAAGTCGAAAATGCCAATACGCGGACAATTACATATAAGGTGCCTAAATCAGACCCAAGCAGTGCTCAAATTTTTTTAGTCTCCTTGCTCGAAATTGAAGATGTCCCACCGTCTCCTTGCATTAACGGCCAGAGGGAAAAAAAATTTCATGAAGTGTTCGACTAACTGGTCCCAAGATACAATTTCATTTGGTTCTAAGTAGTAGGCCCATTTCTTGGCCTCATCATGGAGAGTATAAGGAAAAAGAGATAGCCCGATTCCCTCTAATTTTACACCAGGAATAGAAAATGTATTGCACATTTCCATAAAGCTCGTTAAGTAGCCATGCAGATCATCATAGTATAACCCTCCTTACTGTCCGATGTTTTGAATCATTTAATCTCAAACCTTGGATTCTCATCCATAATTGTCCGTATAATATCAGGCAAGAAGTCATAAAGATTCAGGGCTGCATAATTCCTCATAGGGATGTTGCGATCTGCTGCAAGAAGAATAGGGTTTTGCTGTCCTTGACCAAATGCTCCATTTCCCCTGGCCTGGTTGTTAGGATTGTTGTTGTTATTAGCCATATTCCTTCTTCATCTATTCCTATTTTGTCTTGCTCTATGATGAAAAGTTCTTTTGATTTCGGGGTCAATAATAAATTCAGGGTCCGTACCCGAACTCATACACTGTTTGCTGCTTGTCACTTAAGCTGGCAATACTCCTAAAATTGAAAGGATGTCTGTGAAAACACGAAATCAAACACTCGATTAGTTTTTAAATCCCCGACAACAGTGCCAAAAACTTGTTGAATTCGTTAATCATGCACTACACTAGGATATCTAAGCGATGTTATATTATGCGATTAGCTGTAGTCAATCATTTGCTAGCCACAAGTTTTCTTGTTCTCTTTCCAAGTATAACAAGATAATAAGTTTCTTTGGTTGGCCCAACGTCGAGAACAGGGATTTGTACTAAGAATGCTAGATAAAGGTGCAAATGCAGTGAAAATAATGTTATTAGAATGAACTTGAAATCATACGATTAACTAAGTTATGCAATGTAAATAAATAAACTAACAGAGATTACTTTGAGATTGATTCAGAAAAAGCTGAAGTAACACAATAGCCTTTAAGCATAAGAAATATATGGAGAAATTAGGGTTTGGGGAGACAATTTCTCATCTCTAAGCTTCAACTTAAAAGTTAATCCTGGCTCGCACTTCTATTCATCGCACACCTCTTGGTGGCAAGCCACACTGATTATATTTCTATGATGCGTGCATGTTGTTGCCTTGAGCGCAAGGTTATTTCTATCTTTAGAAACACTTTTTGATTTGTTTAATGAGATCTCCAACCACTTACCCTCTCAGGCAGTTAGTTATAGCTATTTGAACCAATAAGGGATCATAGGCAAGCATTTAAATAATCATACATTAAGAAAATAAGATAACTTCTACAGAATAGGCTTAGTTCATGTCATTAACCTTCCCCCTTACCCCATGAAAATTAGTTACTCATGTTAAAAGAGAAAATGAAAGTAGAGTTGGAGAAGATGATGAAGATAACCATGATAATATTAAGATAAAGATAAAGTCGTTGTCTATAAAGTGAATAATCTCTTAAACAGAATGTAATAAAACAATAAAAATAGTAGAGAAGTAAAAGGGAACAATTGACAGCAATTTCTTGCTTCCAAAGATGAATGTCGAGGTTATTGAGGATAGAGTGAATAGGTGAATGGAGAAGATCCTCCCAGACTCTACTCCAGCGAAGCTCCGATGAATCAGAATGGAGTTTTGAGGATGGAAGTTCTCTTTCTCAGATTTCAAAGTCTCTTTCTTTGTGTATGTATGTTTGTTTGGATATATGGATCTCTCGATGTCTCTCTTGGGCGCTGTTTATAGAGTCGCGCATTGGAATTGTTGGAATTCCCGCTCTACTAAGTTGTTATCGTCTGATATGGTAGGTGCAGATGTCGGCACATCAATCATAATCAACATTTTAGATGCTTGTCAGAAGATCGCTGGTACCAGCTAAAAGATCCCAAGGCATGTGACAAACTGTTTGTTCGTCGGGTAGGGGTTCCGCACATGCGACCTTGTTTTGCTATCACTACAAAATAAACACTTTTGGCGCTATTTAATCAAAATATGCGGTTAATGGGAAACTCTAGTGCACTTAGTGCAAGTATAATATTCAGCATGAATTCCTAGCCTAATCAACATATATTTGTCTATTCTATCCTCATTATTCTAAGTAAAAGGCTACAATAACTTGTATTACAACAAGTTATCACCTCTAATGAACAATTGGTTTGTGGTCCAACTAACAAACCAAGTCCTTCTCAAGCCTTAGATAGGTCAGGGCCCCTTGTTTAAGACCTAGATTTAGCACTTAAGAGAACAATCTATCTACTAACCCTAAAAGTGTGTAGGAGTGAATTCTATCTGGCAAGGCTATGTCCACAACTATCTACTCGGTCTTACACCTAAAATGGGAGGCTTATTGAGTCGGCGATGTTAAGACACTCTTACCCATGTAGATTAAAGGATAATCCCAAACAAACAAGAGTTCATAGCCAGCTCAGGATTAAGATAGAATTATTTTGATCATCAAATTGAAATAGTCAGTCTTATCGATAAAGGGCGTTCTAAAGTAAAAGTGACTATTTTGTGGTCTAACATTTCATAGGAGCCTACACTCACATGTTTCCATATGAATGATTTAGGATCACATCGTTTGTAACACTTGACAACTATTGTAACAATTACAAAAAGGGCCGCATCCATAGTGTTCCCAAGATAAGGTACCCAGCCTTATCCTTATATTATAGACCATTTTGGCTACTACTCAAACTTGATCCACTTTAAGTCTTTACATAAAATCCAAGTATTCATGTTATAGCCAAGGTTTCTAAGTTTATTAGATTTTGGTTTAAAAAGGTGCAATTCGAATATTCAATAACAATTTTACTGAATAAACATCCATAACATTTTTATTATAAAATAGAATATTTTTAATGTTATAAACCACGAGTTTCAAGACATATAGCCCAACACATAAGGCTCAGTAGCAATTTTTCCAAAGATCGTTCCCCCAACAGTAACATCTACAATGGATTTAGTGTTACCATTCAACCCATTGTAGAAAAATTGAATTTGCAACCAATTAGGATATCCATGTTGTGGACATCTCCTCAATAAATCTTTGTATCTCTCCCAACATTCATAGAGTTGTTTATCAGGCTGTTGAGAAAAAGCTACAATCTCAGACCTTAATTTGGAAGATTTAGTAGGTGGAAAATACTTGTCCGACAAGACTTGAGTTAGTTCATCCCATGCTTCAATGCTCTCCAATGGAATTGATTCAAGTCAATCTTTAGCTCGATCCTGCAAATAGAAAGGAAATAATCTCAGTCTTCTAGGGCATCCACTAAAAGCAATGTCCTTCACCATTTGAATCAAACCCAATTTCAATGCAAAATTTTTTGCATTTATAGGTGCATTCACGATCCCAGGCTGAGCTATGAGAAAGGGTGGTTGGAAATAATCCCTAATGACCTTCTCCCCTTCTTCGACCATCACTTCTTCCGCTTCTTGCTTATCTCTATGATTTCTCCTAAAAGTATGTTCCATCTCAAGATCAAGAGGCAAAAGATGTGTGTCCTTATCATAGAGCATGCACAAAAGAAAACTCCAACAAAGTTACCACAAAAATAAACCCTAGTCCAAAATTTCTCCAATTCTTAAATAGCAAGAAAGAACCGTTATTTTGATCTCTGGAAAAACTTAATGTGGAATGTGTGCACATAAGTGAACGTGATCAAGTTATAATATATTTAAACAGCTTAAGAGACCGAGTATCGTCCTCAGGGATCAAACAAGCAGCAATTACCTATCTATTTAGAACCGTACCAATTGTAGTAAGCAAATTGGAAAGTCGAATTGAATGATGTTTTGATTGAATTGCAATAAAACTAGACAAACAGCTGTAATTTTAGAATTAAATAGTGTTGTAGGGTGTTGGTTTTCATTACATACTTCATAGAATATTACTTAGATCAATCATGCAATTAAGCAATACTGTTTATCTAAGTCTAGAAATTAAATTCCAAATCATTATCTTAAAAAAAAAATCTTTTTTATGCAATCCTAAATGATAACAAACATCATGATATCAAATTAAAACACATGGCATTAAACATTCTCATCATCAACATTTACTACTCTCTTAACTATGTATGTGATAGGTTAATAGCAATTTAATATTACAAGTTCAATTAAACATATAATCTACCAAATTGAATATTCAATCTAACATTTATTGATGGCCAATCAATATAAATTAAAACAACAACATTAAAAGATAAAGATCTATGCAATTCCATGAAATTCCTAAATATTAAATCAAATCCATATGTCAATCCAACAACACCCTTAAATAAAGAGGCTAGCCACTCATGGTTCTCAATAACATATTTACATACAAAATCCATAGCATTCAAGTAGAGAAAAAGAAAGAATAAGGGAAACCCCTGTTTAGAATGCTCCTCCTTCGGTAGAAATCGCCATTCTTCTCTCCATTAGCACATCGAGAAGTTGAACGGTCTCTACAATCGATCACCACTCTCTACTCTTGGCCAAGAACTCTCCTTTTTTTGTCTCAAATTAGGTTTGAATGTCTTCCAATTACATCAGAATTGTCCCCTCAATGTTAAGAGTCATCCAATTAATTAAAGGGTCGGAAATTTGGAACCAAATCCTTGCCAACTACTGCCTTCTGTTGTTAATCATCGCTTCAGTCGGAGCGTTGCAATGCTACGACCAGCATTGCAACACTTCCCTGCCTTTTGATACATTATTTTGAGTATAATTAACTTTTCGATCATAAATCCTAGAAATCACTAACAAATACATCAAATTTGCTAAAAAAACACATTAAAAACAATATCTAAGACAAATAACACATATTTTGTGTGTGTTTCAGGTATTAAAAAAGAAGTTCAAGCTGGAAAATGTTAGTACTAAGAAATTCCTTGTGGGAAAATTCTTAGATTAAAAGATGGTTGACACCAAATTGGTAGCCAATCAGATGGAAGAATTGCAAATTATCATTGGCGATTTGGGAAGTGAAGGATTGGACATTAGTGAGTCATTCCAAGTTGTTGCTGTGATTGAGAAGTTGCCTCCTTCCTCGAAGGACTTCAAATATTATCTCAAGCATAAACAAAAGAAATTATCCATGGATAACCTTGCAATGAAACTCCATATTGAAGAGGATAATAGAAAAGAAGATAAAACTTCACTGGAATTTGAAGCTAAAGCTCATTTTGTTGAAGCTTCAAAATAAAAACCCAAGAAGCAGAATTTCAAGAAGAAAAATATGAATCATGGATCAACGAATGATGTTAGCAAGCGCATTCAAGGAAATTGTTGGGTTTATGGTAAGAGTGGTCATATTGCTACAATGTGCAAAAAAAAATAAGGGACGAAGTTCCAAAAATCAGGCCAACATCGTGAAAAATGACGATCTGGTTACCGTCATTTCTGAGGTAAATATGGCTTCAGACACCAAAAGATTAGTGGATTAATACTAGTACTAATAAGCACATTTGTAAGGAAAAGCCATTATTCATTACATATAAAAAGCTAGATGGCAGCTATAAATTATACATGAGAAATGCTTCAATTGCCTCTGTAGAAGGCAAAGAGAAGATCCCATTTAATTGGACTTCTAGAAAGATACTTACCCTCAATGATGTGTGGCATGTGCCAGAACTTCGAAAGAATCTAGTGACAGAAACCCTATTTAACAAAAATAAGTTCAAGCTTGTATTTGAGTCAGATAAATTTATTCTGACAAAGAGGAGTATGTATGTGGGAAAAGCCTATCTAAGTGATGGCATGTTCAGACTGAATGTACTTGCACAAATGTTAAATAATGGTAATAATATCAACTTTTCTACTTATATTGTTGAGTTGTTGATGTTGGACATTCTAGATTGGGGCATATCAATTATCGTTCTGTAATTAGAATGGTAAGTTTAGGACTATTACCAAATTTTAACATTGATAATAGACATGAATGTGAAGTTTGTGTTGAATCAAAGTTTATTAGAAAGTCATTTTCATTTGTGAAAAAAAGTGATGAGTTACTTGATTTAATCCACAATGATACATGTGACATGAAAAATACTCCCACACAAAGTGGTAAAAGATACTTTGTCAAATCATTGATGATTGTAGTAAATATTATTATGTATATTACATACTAAAGATGAAACCTTTAATGTTTTTAAAACATATAAGGCAGAAATTGAAGAAAACCTTGAGAAAAAAAATAAAGGTGCTTAGATCAAATAAAGGTGGTGAATATAAATCATCATCACTTTATGGATTTTTTTAAATTAATGGTATAATCCATCAAACTATAGCACCTTATACACCATAACAAAATGGTGAGCTTAAAGAAATAACCGAACTTTAAAAGACATGGTTAATGCATGTTAAATAGTTCATATTTACCTCACAATTTGTAGGGGAAAGCTTTGTTGACATCAAATCTTATACTAAATAAAATTCCATATAAGAAAACTAATAAGTCACTTTAGAAGTGTGGAATGGAAAGTTACCCTCATATAAAATGTTGAAAGTGTAGGGGTGTTTGGCAAAGGTACAAGTTCCTTTACCAAAAAGGACCAAACTTGGGCGTAAGAAAATTGATTGTATCTTTATAGGCTATGTATATATAGTGTTGCACTGCTGCTTATAGATTCATGGTACCATAATGGAATCTATTGAAGTTGAATTCTTTAAGGATATTTTTCCTTTAAAGGAGGAAGGACACAAAATTATTGGTATCAAAAGAATTAATGAGGCTAGCTCTTCCAAAGGTCAAGACAATCAGAATATTGAGCCTAAACCTAGAAGAAGTAAAAGAGGTGAGAAAACGGAAGGAACTCGTATTGAAAAGATCCCTGAGCGGAAGCGAATCGTCTAAATTCCATTAATTATTGAAAACATAATTTACAATAAACATACAGTAGATATGCATTTAAAGTTAAACTACAATATGCCTTTACAAGAAATAAAGGGTTCAAGATACATTACCCTTGAAGAATATTTCTTCTTGTAACTCCCTCAAACAGTCACGAACACAGCAACCTCTTGAAGACCTTCTTTAAGATTTTCTTGTACCAAACAAGGAGGACACTACCACAATGAGCCTTTGGTATTCTCGGGGTGAGAACCAGGAGTGGTGGGCTCTGACTATTTTTGTTAGGAGGGATAGTTCGAGTGTGGAGGAAAAAGATTGAGAAACACACAAAACTTTTCTGCAACTCACAATCGTTCAGAAAAATGACAATCGTAGAGCAAGAAGAAGAAACCAAGTTTCTTTTATTTCTCTTGCTACAAAATCAATAGCTACCTACTAAGGTGGTTGGAGAGAAAAAAGGGAAGTTATTATTCAAAATAATAAAATAATATAAATAAATATGATAACTAACTTACCATATTATATTTATATTAAACTATATGTTATATTAAATATAACATATAACCTATAGTTTTAATATTGTGTCATATAAAATATAAACTATAGTTTCTTTTCTCTATTTTATGACATTGAATATAAATCATATTTATATCAAAATTTAACAACTATGAATCACATTCATAGAAAATATATTTGAATCTCATTCAAATATTTATTTCCTCCTACTAAACTATAATGTATCAAAAACATTATAACAATTATATCATATATAATTGAATCAATTTAATTATATCATATTAACCCCTCTTATTAATTTAGTTAATTAATTAAATCCCTCTTATTAATTTAAATAATTCAAATTAACCCCCAAAACTGATTCTCAACTAAATTCTTTTAAGCTACCAAGGGAACCTTATGAACCTAGCTTGAAGTTCCAATGGTACATGAATAATTAACTAAACTCTTTAATTACATTATTTAATTAATTATTCACCATCCATTAACTGTCGGGCACTTCACTAAAAACCGACATCTACACTCTTTGCACTTATTTCTGTGTCCATTGAATATAACCATTCAATAGTACGATGACCCTTCACAAATTGCTCGTAAGTACAACTGGGCCAAATTATCGTTTTGTTCCTGTAGTTACATCTAACTCCTTAAGTAGCATTGATTCCTCTAATGAACAATAGATCATAGTCCTACTATGACTAAACCCCTAAAGGGTGTGGCATCACATTGTTCAAGACCCAGAATCAGCCACTAGAAGAATTTCAGGTTTTAATGTCGGTTGCCCTTTAATGAAATTTGCAACCGAAGCCCAGAATCTATCCGTTTTATCAATTGTTATCCCTTTTTTTAAATTCCATTGCCGAATCCATTTTTTTGGTCAAAAAGTATAATATGACACATCATCATCGAACACTGTGGCTATGACATATTATTTATGTATGGATTGCAAATCTATTACATTTAATCTACAAATTCTGCTATAAAATTATAATTTAAAAGGCCGTACAATAATTCAGCCCTTGAAAACACAAATTACAAGTAATACAAACATTATGAGTTTATTGTCCCTCTCCAATTGGAAAGTATGGATCCCTTCATAATTCTTCTTGAACGGACCCCCCCCCAGCTTCAGCAGTGTCTTGTTATAGGCATCTTTATCTAACCACTGTTGTTCAAAGGATCACAAACAAAAAAGGTTTAAGACAAAGGATTGAAAGTGAAAATGTGATCAGAATTCATATTCAACTAACTGTGTTTATTGGGAATGTGTATAAATTGTACATTCAAGGCAAAATTCTTTATTAGAGTTCCCCAAGAAAAAGCATAAAAAGGTTGCAATACCAAATCTTTACTCCTTTGTTGCACCTGCAAAACAAGCAAAATCAATAGTTGAATAAATGAGAGAATCTTCTTTTTAAAACTGTGAGTCATCAACTAAAACTTATAAAAACTGTGAGTCAAACATTCTTTTAGTGTATTTAATTAGCATAATGCACATGTTCTCAAGCCAATCAATCGTTTAGTTCCTGCATCTATTGCTTAGCTTCAGCGGTCCATCGCGTAGCTCAATCGTTTAGTACACGATCTCGCGCATAGGCTATCGTTTAGGTACCGCACCCATCGTTTACCTCCATTGTTTAGCGCTTACCCTTATCGTCTAACGCATTCGCCTATCGCTTAACGTCATCTCCTATTGCTTAGCATTCCACCTATCGTGTAGCGCGTCTGCTCATCGTCTAGCACAACACAACTATCATCTAGCACTCATGCCCATCGTGTAGCGCCATCATGTAGTCTATCGCTTAGCGCCCACGCATCTGCTATACGATCGTCCAATCCCGTCTACATGATTGTCCAGTGCTCGCGCATCTGCTATACGATTGTCCAGCGTCTGCCTACACGATCGACGATCGTCCAGTGCCCGACTACACGATCGACTATCGTTCAGCACCCGCGCATATCTACATGATCGTCTAGCGCATCGCTTAGCTCCGTGCATCTACTATACGATCGTCTACCTCATCGTTTAGCTCCCCGCATTGCTACGCAATCGTCCAGCACTCGCCTTCACGATCGCCTACCTCATCGTGTAGCGCTACCCATTTACTACACGATCATCTATCTAGTGCCTTGCGCTCAACATTTCACTTTCACTGCTCTTGCTCACGCAGGAGCAACTCTTGGTAATGCCTCTTGCCAATACTTTAACAAATGTATCATATATAACAAAACCATTAATCAAATCGAATTTCAAAGGCCATAGACACATAAAAAGGCCCAAATCTAGGAGCAGCGAGACATATTGAAGTGAAACCGCAACTGGCTTTCATTGAGACATTTACACAAACAGTTGAGAGGTGTAATATAAGAACAAAAATTGTTGTGAGTTTAAGAGAGGAAAGAGAAGAAGAGCATACTAATCTATACGAACGACGAATGACGAACTTCAAATCTTCAGATCTGGACTTCAGATCGGACGAGAACGGTGGCACATGGATCCAGGCGACTTCAGATCTGGACTTCAGATCCAGACGACTAGGTATGGCCGATGACAGACGAATGAGAGGATCTACACCACGGATGACTGGGTGCGACTTCATATCCGAACCAGATCTACACCACGACAGACTCTTCACCCACGATTGACGGCCGCATGGCAGACTTTTCACCCAGATCTACACCACGACAGACGAGGATCTACACCACAGACGACTTGGTTTGTAAGAGAGAAGTGAGAAAGAAGATGGTCTGAAGAGGGAAGTGTGAGAATGAGAAGAAAAAGAAAATAAGGGGAGAGTGAATAGGGAAAAATTGAAAAAGAATGAGCGGGGGGGGGGTGGGGGGGGGGGGGGGGGGAGTGGGATAGAAAATAGGAGGAGAGTGAAGAGGAAAAAATTAAACGGGTCTTTAATGTCAATTTAAAACCGACATTGAAGGTACCCCTACAATGTCGGTTTAAAATTGACATTAAAGATCAACTTTTAAAAAAAAAAAAAAAACCGACATTATACATCTGATTTCACTTTTTTCAACCGACATTAAAGCCCAAAATTCTTGTAGTGGGCCCTTAAGGGAGTAATTTATCTACTTACCCCTACTTCGAGAAAGGAGTGGATTCCATCTTGTGTAGCTGTGTTCCTAGCTTCCCAATCAGATGAATCCCCAAAATGATAGGCTTGTTGAGTCGGCGATCTGGCCACTCTCACCCATACAAATCAAAGGACCACCCTCATAGGCAAGAGTTCACAACTCACTTAGGATTCAGGTCATGTTACCTATGGTCATCCTGGTGAAATGAAAGTCTCTATTAGGAACGGTGTTATATAATGAGATTAAACATTTCATAGTCCGATCTTATACAAACTCCTTTGTATAGAACATCCCTACTTACATGTCTAATACAGGAATGATCAGGATCAGATCATTTAAAGCATTTTATAACAATTGTAAAACCTACAAAGCGGGCCATATTCGTAGTGTCATCAGGATAAGGTACCCAGCCTTATCCATCTACTACAGACCATTTAGGTTATCACTTAAACATAATCTACTTATATGTCTCAACATACGTGTTTAAGTTACAATGATAACCTTGGATGTTATCTTATTGGTTTGTGGTTAATGCAACTAAAATATCACATATTTTATAGACAAAGTGAATAAAATATCATATATTATTAATCACATAAGAGTTTGCTCATATAAAGTTTACAAACTATAGGACCCTACGAGATTTTGGTCATCAACCCCAACAAAATCTTCTTTATTTGGACCTGATTTCATGATTTATATGATAGAAGGTGAGCCTCTTGGAAGTATCAATATTGAGTTAGAATCCATTTTACAGAACAATTTTTGGGTATTGGATGATTTTCCTCCTAGAAGTAACTAATTGAGAGTAAAT
Source organism: Benincasa hispida (assembly GCF_027475165.1). NCBI lineage: Eukaryota > Viridiplantae > Streptophyta > Magnoliopsida > Cucurbitales > Cucurbitaceae > Benincasa > Benincasa hispida. Next base: position 11,261,109 of record NC_143482.1, read on the forward strand.
AGATTTTTAAGGGAATGCTAAGAGCTGGTGACACTATTGATAAGTATAGAGCCCGCTTGGTAGCTAAAGGCTTTTGTCGAAAAGAAAGGCTAGATTTGTTTGATACCTATTTCCAGTGACAAGGGTTACATCTAAGGATAATTGCAATAGAAGTTTTACAAAATTTGAAAATACACCAAATAGGTGTAAAAACTGGTTTTTTAAATGGATATTTAGATGAAGAAATTTATATAGAACAACTTGAAGGGTTTGTTATTAATGGACTTGAAGACAAAGTGTATAAACTTGTCAAGTCTCGTTATGGGTTGAAACAGGCACCCAATAAATCGCATGAAAAGTTTGATCATACTATGTTATCAAATTGATTTAAGATAAATGAGTGTGATAAATGTGTCTACATTAAAACCATAGATCAAGAGTACGTCATTGTTTGCTTGTGTGTGAATGATATGTTAATAAAAGGCATCAATAGAAAGTGTCATTGATTCCACTAAAAGGATGTTGAAATCCAACTTTGATATGAAAGATCTTGGTCTTACTGATGTTATCCTTGGAACAAATAACAAGAAATCCAAGTGGATACATACCTTCTCAATCTTATTATATAGAGAAACTAGTAAGAAAATTTGATCATTTTGAGAGTAAACCGGTTGTTGCTCCATTTGATCCAGATTGAAAATTAAGGAAAAATAATGATGAAGGTGTGTCTTCTCTAGAATATTCTAGAGTTATTGGTAGCTTAATGTACATAATAAATTGTACAAGACCTGATATTTCCTATTCAGTAGGAAGGTTAGCAAGATACACCACAATCCTGGACATGATCATTGAAATGCTTTAGTCAAAATTCTTAGGTACTTGAAGTACACTTTTGACTATAGATTGTATTATACGAGGTATATAGATGTACTAAAGGGATTGAGTGATGCTGGATCTCTAATAACATGGAGACTAAATCAACCAAATGGTATACTTTTACCTTAGGTGGAGTAGTTGTATCATGGAAATTTAAAAAAAAAAAAAAAAAAAAAACGTGTATAGCATGTTCTAGGAAACAGAGTTTATAGCTCTTGATAAAGCAGGAGAAGAAGTTGAATGGCTTTGAAGTTTTCTTGAAGATATTCATTGTAGTCAAAGCCTATTAAATGTAATATGTATTTATTATGATAATTTAGCAGCTTCCATGAGAGTCAAGAATAATATTTATAATGGTAAGTCAATAGAGACAGGCATAATTCGATAAGGCAATTGCTCTCTAGTGGAATAATTTCCATTAATTATGTGAAATCAAAAGAGAATATTGAAGATCCTTTAAAGAAAGGATTGCCAAGAGAGCAAGTCACATGTACATTGAAGGAAATGGGGATAAAGTCAATGAAATGAGTTATCTAGTGGTAACTTAACCTAGTTGACTAGAGATGCCAAGATCTAATTTCAATAAGCAAACTAGCTAGATAATTCATAGTTGATGCTGAAGGGATTGAATTCCAATGCAGAAGCAATTTATCGCTATGCCCCAATATTATAGAAAAATTACAAAATAGAAACATAAAGAATTAGGCGAAACATGCTTTATACGGTAATTAATTAGGGGAGATGGATTACAACCTTTGTAGAACCAATTTTCAAACATCTTTTCCCAATCTTCTAGATCTACTTTACAATCAGATCACGAGCAAGACACAACCACTGATCTTCTCTACTATTTTCTTTACAACAAGGAAGTTTGTGGGAGTTTTAATGTTCGTGGAGGCGAACCAAAGAACTTCTCTCTGTACTTTTTGTTACGTCAGAGTGAAAGAGAGGTATTATTATATTTCTTAGTCTTCTAAAGTTCAGAATAAAATGTGAGGGGAGTTAAATCCTCTCACCGCACTAACCATTTCCCTGCGATGCAACGGAGTTGACTGATTAATTTATTTAATTTGGAATTTAAATTAAATCTAATTTAATTTAAATAAATTAAAGAAATAATTAATCAAATTGACATTTATTTAATTTTAATAAAATATAAAATATTTATTTAATTTAATATTTGAATCTTATTCAAATATACTTCTCTCTCTTAACCTATAGTTCTAATATGAATCTCATTTACATTAAATTTACTATATAGGTTTAATATGAACCAATTCATATTAATTTAATATTTGAATCTCAAATGTTATTCTCTCATATAGTTATAAATTTGAATCTAATTTAAATAAACTATATACTAATATATATTTATATACATTCTATTAAATTGTATCATATTCAATAAATTCCCATAAACAATAATTTAAACACTTGAAATTTACAACACCTAAATATTTGTTTAATTCCATTATGAGCTAGTAGAGGGACCTTATAGACCTTATAGACCTACAGTTATAAGCACTAATGATACAAGATTAATTAATTAAAATATTTAATTAAATTAATTAACATTCATTAACTATGGGGCACTCTACTATATTACCTATAGCTGCACTCTTATGAACTGTAAAATACTTATGTGTCCATTGATTTGTAACAATTTCATGTAAGTCAATCCTCCACAGGTTGTTTGTAACTACAACTGGGTTGAATTACCATTTTATACTTATAGTTACTTCTTGCTCCTTAACTACCACTGATTCTCTAATGAACAATCTATTTATGGTCTAATCATAACAAAATCCATCTCGGGCCAATGAGAGGATGAGGCTTCATTATTCAAGTCCCAGGATCAGCACTTAAGAGAACAACATATCTACTTACCCTATAGAAGGGAAGGAGTGAATTCCATCATGTGACCCTATGTTCTCAATTCCCTACTCGGTATCATCCCCAAGATGGTCGACTTATCGAGTCGAAAACTAGGGTCACTCTCACCCATACAAATCAAAGGATGGCCTTCATGAGCAAGATTTCTAACTCACTCAGGATTCAAATTGGGTTCCATGGTAATCATTTGAAATATTAATCTCTTCAGTTAACGGTATTATAAAGAGAGACTATATATTTTGCGGTCTAGTCTTATACGATCTCATTACATAAGATACCTCCACTCACATGTCTTCACATGAACAATTTGAATCAAATCGTTTGTAAGGATTACAAAGTGAGCCATATCCATAGTATTACCAAGATATAGTACCTAACATTATCCATATACTATAGACCTTCTAGGTTATTACTTGAACATGATTCACTTGTATGTCAACCAAGTTATATGAAAATAACCTCGGATCTTAGTTTTGGATTTTAATTATGCGATTAAATAAATAGTGATTATTTATATAGAAAATAACATTTTATTTATATAGAAAATTTGTTTACAAATTTACAGACTATGGGTTTAGGACATAAATCCCAATAGATGCACTAAGAAACTTATAGTTTCTTCCCATTTCTATGATGTCCTAGAGTGTGTAATTTTTTAATGTTAAAGTTATATTGATATTTTGTTTTATAAGAGGAGTAATGACATAATATTCTTAATCAATATTACATATATGAGAGTAGAAGTGGGTTGCTTCTGTGAGAACTTTTCAAATGGCTTATGTTCCCTAGAGCTCTTGTGAATTCAAGATTTTGTCCAGAACTAAAATAGACACAAACGTATAGAACTTAAAGATACAAGATTAGTTTTATGTGATATCTGTTGTCTCAATTCACCAATGAGAAGGATAGTTCAAGAGCTTAGTCTCACTATTTCTTATTTAAATTTGATGGATATTCACTAAGGAAGGTTCAACTCCATAAGACACCTTTCCTGATGCATAGCTTGTTTGTTTGCTCTGAACAGTTTTGTTTGACTTTTCTCCCTATCTTTCATATGGGAGATTGTTGGATATATATAGTCAAAGAAAGTGAAAGTTTGGTAAATATTTGAAATATAAAAATGGATTTAATTGTGTAGATCAAATCCATTGTTTAGAAACTTTCGAAATAGATTAAAACTTCAAATTAAAATGGTATTTCATGTACAAATTTAACATGTATGGAAGTTAAATTTGTTGTTTGCTTAATTTGGATGAGTTACCTTTGATTTTTGTCAAGTAACAATTCAATTGAGTTAAATTTGACAAATGTTTCAATTTTTGTATTTATGTGATTTTATTTTATATTTTGGAGAGTTACTAAGTTGTTAGTCCATGAATAGCAAATTGGTTCTTCATTTATAGCATTTTGTTCCAAATTAAAAGAGTTATCTCCGTTCTTTCTTTCTTTACTTTATTCTTGAGTTGAGTTGAGAGCAAGTATCCACGAGTGTCATATCTAAGTAGTTAGAGGTTGCAATTCTACCAGAATTAGTCGTGAGATGACATACGCTTATCAGAAGTATGTCTTAACTAGGTTTTGAGTCTGTAAAGATTTTGAGATTCTTTCAAGTCTTTGATTATTTTCATATCTAGGTCTTGTTACATTATTTGGCTTATGTTTGAGTCTAGATATTATACATTCACTGCTTTGTTTCTAGTTGAGGTACAATTTGTTTGCTAATATATTCAGTTCATATATATCAATTTTCTCCCAAAAGGAGCTAGTTGCCGAAGGTAGTCGTTGAAATTGAGCATTGGATTGGTATTTATTGTTCTTGGTTGTCAGAGTGATCGTCAGAGTTGGTCGGCGTAAGTGGTCGTTGGAGTTGGTCACTGACTGGTTGAGTCATTGGAAACATTGAAAGGAGGAAGAGTTAGTTCTTTTAACAAGTGAGTTGTAAATAGTACTACTGTAGCAAAGTCGGGGGTTAAAATAACCCTTATCCCAAAGATAGAATGGTGTAGTGGTGACCTAAAATAAAATTTGGATCATCACATCGTCTCAAGAACTTCTACTCCAATAATAGTTTTGAAAGACTTTTAAAAGAGGTAACATTGCAACCTCTCAAAGAAACTGCTACATCCACACCTATGGATGGTGTTCTTCAGCTCAAATGTTAGATATGTTGGTCTTCCTTGTTTGAAATGCCTAACAATGTACTGAAGTCTCGTTGAATAACTATTAACTAAATTTATCTTATCCAAAATTAAGGTCTCATTTATTAACATATATTTTATTTTCTAATTTAGAAAATTATGTGTTTCAACACTAGTTCTTTGATGATAAAGCAAGAAACGTATAGATATAAGCAATGATTATGAGCTTAATTTCCCCCCAAAAAAAAATAAAATTGTTATTGAATAAATCCTAATATTTTGTTTTAGTAGGATATTTTGTTTTAGTAGGTTGTTCACGAACAAATTCAATAAAGAGATGTCTAAAAAGGGAATCGTCAAGAGGGTGAGCACACCATAGAAGAGGAAGAGAGAGTAAGAGAACATTATAAGACAATAAAAGTTTATTTGTGTTTCAAAAGATAATAACAATAATAAATTTGTAATGCACAATTCTTTACAATCACTAAGTAACGAAGCCAACTAAACATAGCTTCCACTGGTTTAGGCATGCCCTCAACGAAGACCCTGATGAACTCAAACAATATTAAAAAAAATTGTAGAAAAAAACACTAAGTAGGAAAATATATCAATATTTAATTTTCAAAAAGAAACCAAGTTCATCTGAGTATAGAATAATAATTTGCAGAGTGGGGCTTATGTTCATGGAGTTAGCAATCAAAGAATTCTATCTTGAATATCAGTAATCAACGTTGATGCCAATGAGCTCAGCTTCCTCCCTGTCTCCCCCGCAATGTTCTTCAACGATGATATATCTTGAGAAGCCTACATCAATTCAAATTCAGAAAAATACATCTTTCCCACAAACCAACCTTTTCAAAACTCTTCTTGATTGTTTCTTACCTGTAAAGAAATCCGGCTGATGAATTCGTGCGCCGCAAGATCCAGAGTTGAATCATCCATCCCTTGTCCAAACAGATCAGCACTCGAGATTGCCGACGAGCTCTGCATTCCACAAACAAACCTCCCTTACAATTCATTCAACTCAACAGTGTTGAACCAAAATCAAACAAAAACTTACTGTAAACTTCTGCAATGAAGCCTTGGCCTCCGACTCAGCAGATTTGTTCTGATCCCCGAAGAATTGAGCAGACGAAATCGATTTCGCATTCGAGAATTTCTTTCGAGCTTCTTCAGTTTCTTCCACCTGCGGATCCAAACAACACATTAATTGTTCTGCTTTTGAAATACTTTTGAAGGCGTTGTGTTGTGTTTTAACCTGGATTTTAGTGGAATTTGAGCTTGATTTCTTCGAATACACACCACCATTGTGATTATTATCCATTCCAAATTCAGCAAAGAAGCTAGAGGATTTCGGTGGAGCAATATGACCAATCACGGGGGATCCATTAGAGCTCACATCAGAAGATTGTGCATTCTCAACATACTCGAACCGAGAAGCCAACGATGAGGCCATCGCACCGTTCGTTGTTATCGACGACGAAACCGGCGTCGGGGGGTCTTCCGGTTTCTGATCATACAGATTCTCAGTCGTCTGCATTCACAAGACAATCATTTCAAAATCAAACAAAAAATCCAACAACCCACAAAAAGAGAGGAGATTCAATTCTTTTGAAACAGATTAACCTTTGTCGTAAGCTTCCGAGCACCAAGTCCACCGATCTTGCCTGTCCTTTTAGCACCGATGGGTTTTTTAACAACAACAGAATGAGAGGCTTTTGGAGAAGAGACTTCAGGAGCTTCTTGTTTGGTGGTTTTCATTAATGGGATGGCATTGCCGTTGGAGTGAGAAGAAACAGGGGAAGAGGGGCGAGGGGGATCTTCAGCCATGGTTTTAGCGACTTCTTTGGAAAGGGTTTGTTTATACAAATCTGCAGCTCTGGAGGTGTATTTGGCTTCAATTTTGCCGCCGTCGTTCCAGCCGTGCTGCTTGAAGAACACCTGAGCACGGTTGTTTCCGCCGTAGCTCATCATTTTCAGCTGCTCCGTTGACCATGAGTCCAAATTTGTTGACCTATATAACAATTTATCTCATCAATTACTCTGGTTTTCTTTTCCCTTAGTTTTAGTTCATTGATTTCTTATTAAATACCCATGGTCAAAAGTCAAATAATGAGTTGACTTATGTTTGAAGTTCTGCATTCATTCCATTTTGGTTGGTATTTTATTGTGGTCTTTGAATTTAGAAACTAAAATAATATAAATATAGAGACATGGCATATTGAAGAAAAATGGCAACAATTTTCTTCCACCCTTTTCTGTTAAATCATACCTTTGGTCATTGAACTTCAAACTTTTTGTCAAATAGGTCTTTAAACTTACGAAAAGAAAACAAAAAAAAAAAGTAGATGCCTAAACTTTCGTATCCAACAAATACTCAAACTTTTAATTTCATGTCAAATAGATCTTTCACTTAAACATTTTTTTTAATTCAACAACTTATTAGGACATTAATTAAAGATAAAAATTACATGTTAAAATTTGGAGAGCTATCAAAAACATGATAGAAATTAAAGAATTAAATCTCCAAATTAACAAAACTTTTAAAAGCTAGAAAAGAAACGGATATGACATTAGTAAACTGCCATTTGAAGAGATTTCTGTACAAAGAATCCAAATATCAATGTGGAAAACCTATTTTTTGAAAATAAGGATGTATAACTTTTTGCTTACGGCACTCCGCTGCGCTCGCCCTCCTCCCTCCTTGCGCTCGAACTCACTCTCTCACACTCATTCTCTTGCTCGCCGCTCTCGGAAATGCGGTTTTGTAACATCAGTGAATGGTTATTCTTCCTTACGTTCAAAACCTAGGTCAAACGGCATTCTAAAGCTGAAATTTAGATCACATTCTTACAAAAATCTCCCATTCGAGGGTTAAGCCAAATCCCAAGTAAGAATGATGGAAACATTTCAACAAAAACTAAGATCCATAACATTGGAGGAACAATTAATAACATGGATGAAAACAAGAAGTTGATTAAAAGAAGAAAAACCTGACGAAGCTTATATGAACGCCAAGGCTCCGATGAACAGCGGAGCAATCAATGCAAAGGAAAATCCCAAACGTAACCGACGCCCACGTAGGGTTCTTCGCATTACAATCAAAACAGATCTGAACAAAAAACAGAAATTAAAAAAAAAATCAAGTAAAACTCGAATCCTTTGCATTTTCCGATCCAAATCTGAAATTAATTAGTCACTCACCTTGTTCTCCGACTTGGCCTTCAACCTTCTGAAAACAGCGTTCTTGTCGGTGAAGCTATCAGACGCCATTGAAATATTAATGTTGAAGCAAAAGATTTCCCCAAATTGAACTGAAATTCCCCTTCTGGCGAAGACAATTTGGGGGTTAAGGAGAGGGAGGAGAGAGGAAAATAAATGAAACACAAACCACTCATTGATTTTTAGGGAACACACAGCTTTTATTAGTATACTAATGGCGGTACCGTACGTTTAAAATTTTCTTTTCTTTATAATAACATTTTAGTCCCTCTATTTTTAAAAGGTTACTTTTCAGCATTTAATTTCATTTTGGTCATGTTCGATTTTTGTTTACGCCTTGTAATAAAATTTAGGGTAAATATTAATTTATATTTTTAAATTTAAAATTGTCTCAATTTAAGATTTTTTTTTTTAACTTTTTAAGCATTTAATTTTAAAAATAAGTCATTTTAGAAAAAATTGAAGTATTTGATTACTCACATTTTAAAATATATTTTAAATCGTTTTTATCAAAAGAGTTAAAACAAAAATGATTTTTTTTAAAAAAAGTTTTGTTTCTCTAGTCAATCTAAACATGCCCTTAGATCCTCTTTCAAAATTGGTTCGACCAATGTATCGTAAAACTTATGATTTGAGTCAAATAAATTCTAAATGTTGAATAAATCAATCAATTTAGACTTTTCATTGCGATCATTTTTTAAAATCATCTATGTATTGATTATCAAATATGTTAGATTTCTTAAGATGTGGGTTTTACAAAATTGACAATTAAAGTAAATGCACGAACAATTTTGAAAAGAAATTCTGACTAAGAGTCTAAATCGATTTATTTGTGAAACCTAATGAAATGTGTAAATTAAAAAACTTACAAAGTTGAGGATTTAAATTCGATAGGATTATTAGTTCAAAGTTTAAACTAATACAAATTGATATTTTTTTTTCTAAATCTTAAAATTAGTATGTATAATTATTTTATTGTTGATTTTTTAAAAGAAAATAAAAGTAGACTTTATTAGCCTTTCCTTTTATAAACTCCGCAAATAGATTCATGTAATTTCTTCCTTTGTATAAAATTTATAGTTTTATTATTTAACCAATTTTGATATAACTCATGGATGCTGAAATCTTTTCTTTATGATTTGAAATTGACTCTCATTATATGAAAGCTTCTTATGGGTCATTATTATTACGAAAATGAACTTGAATCAGTCGTCAATGTTAGCACATACTAGACAGGGTCTCGTATGAGATTTTCTACACTTTCCAAGAACTTCTAATATGGTTGCACATACTCATGTCGATCAAATTATACTATGTTCAAAGAATTATATTTGGGTGGAAGATCACCCACCGTGAGGTTACTAATAGGGACACCTCTCTTTTATTTAATGCTTAACTTTGTTTTGAATTCCTTTATACTAAAGAAAAATTTTGAACCACTAAATTTAAGATGTATTAAAAGTACAAGAAATGAATTTAAGATTGATTGAAAGTACAAGTATTAAAATAGAATGCAACCAAAGTAAAGAGACCAAAATGATATTTTAACTTTTTTGTTATTAAATTATTAAAACTACCTCTTAACTATGAATTTGGTTTTAATTGTACCTCTTCTTCTTGAAGTTTTTTAGTACAATTGGAGTGGGAGGATTTGAACCATATATTCCTTAGTTACTAACACATTTATATATCAATTGAGCTACATATGCTTTGACCCTAAATCTTGAAGTTTGAAGTATATTTTAAAATGACTCTTGAAGTCTTTTATTATATATATTTTAGGTGAATAAATCTAAACACACATATATATAGACACACAATGCATCACATTTCTGTTGTTGTCGTACTTCTTTCAACTCAACACCCACAATTTTTATGTTTTTTCATTTACATGATTTTTTCTCTAACTCTGACCCCCAAATTTACTTGACGTACATTTTTAGATTTATTCATTTAAGTAACACATAAGCATACACAAAATATTTTTTTACCGATAAATTAAGTGCACAAGTATTATTGGAACACCCCATAATTTATGGATTTTTTTTTTTTAATTTATGTTTATTTTTACCTAGTGGCAAAATTACCCTTTGAGGTTGTTTGAGTGAGGCTTGAGGTGAGGGCTATTTTGGGAATTTGGTTTTTTTTTTTTTTTTTTTTTTTTTTGGAGATGTTGGTTTTGAGACTTGAGAGAGGTGGTTGATTTGTAGCCATCTTTCCATCAGCTAAATTTGAGTTACACGACATACACCTATGCCTTCTTCCACCTTAAATTAGGTAAATTTTATTTTGCATTTTTTTACCATGAAAAGAAAGTTACTTTGTACTTTGTAGTAACCTTTAGGCGTTAGGTGTTGGGTTGTCTAGTTCAAGTCCATTCCCGGTTGACCATGTAACTTCTAAGTACGACATTAAAAGACGTGTGCCGTTCTCATTTATTTGTAAGTTTAAAATTTCAAATTCTATTTTGGAAATTTAAAAATGATTTTAAATTAGCTACTTCGTTCCTCTATTTGGTACATTTTGGTTTTTATACATTTAAAATGTTTATTTTGATTCACATACTTTCAACTTTTGATCTTGTGTTCTTTATAAAGTGCATGAGTTTTTGATCCTTAAAATGAAAGAATAATTAAAATGATGAGACCAAAATGAACCAGAAATTGCATGGTACACAAACCAAAATGAACCAAATCAAAGTTGAAATATAGAAATTATAGAAATCAAAATGATATTTGTAAAGTAATGGGTATACCTTCAACTGAAAAACAAAGTTTCTAAAAATCGAACTTAACCAAATCGAAAATTCAGTAAAACCGAAAAATTGCAGTGTTCAGTCGATTTGAAGAAATTTTGAAACCAAATTAATTCGATTTGGCTTGGTTTCAATTTCGAAAATCGAATTTGAAACCGAATCGAATATATATATATTTCAAAAAAAGAGTAAAACTGAATTTAAAACCAAACCGTTTTTAATTTGAAGAACAAAAATGAATTTAATACCAAACTAAACCAAATCATTTTTTTAATCTAAAAAAATATAACATAGATTTTTTTTTTTGAAATATCAAGACCGAATTTAAAATCGAACCGAGGTTTGAATTAATAAATCGGTTCAGTTCCACATATTAAAAAAATTAGTTTGTTCGATTTAGTCATCAAATCGTATCGAACCGTACCATTTTTCTTTCCCTATTTGAAAGTACGAAAACTAAAATAAACCAAAATAAAAAATATATATGAAGGCTTAAATAGTATTTAAACTTTTAAAGTTTTATTTGACCATGGTTTATTGCTTTATTTTGTTTACATAGTGGCTAGTTTTTTAAAATAAAACCATGATTTTAAAACTAACTTTTTTTCATGATTAATTTTTTATTAAAATCTCATAAACATTTAATTTAACACGATTAATTTTTTGCAAAAGTGAATTTAGTACAATAGATTGATCCCCATCCCTTAGGTTGTTGTATTGTAACATTATTGTGACTTTAATAAAAAACAATAGATTGATCCCCACCCCAAGAGCTTCTAATACGATTGTGGATATTTTTGCCACTCAGCAAGACTGCAATAGCAATCATATTTGACTAGAAGATCATACACCATATACCCATGAGTTGACTAGTAGTAACACCCCTCTTTATCTAATGCTTACTTTTGTTTTGAATTCTTTTCAACTAAAGAATGAATGACTAATCTTATAATCGAATTTAAGATTTATTGAATGTATAAAGACAAAAATGGAATGTAACTCAAAGTAAAGGAATCAAAATGACATTTTAATTTTTTTAACTAAATTATCAAAACTATCCCTTAACTATGAGTTTGGTTTCACTTGTACCACTAGCTCTTGAAGTTTTGTATAACATAATAGGGGTGGAGGGATTCAATCTATAGATCTCTCAGTTGTTAACTCATCTATTTACCAATTGAGTTGTGTACCCTTTGACCCTAACTTTAGAAGCTTGGTATATATTTTTAAGTGAACAAATCTAAACACACATGAAAAAAAAAGATATAGACACATGATGCATGATATACCTTTTGTTGTCTCTCCTTTCAGCTCAACAATCCCTAATTTTTAGGTTCTTTTCATTTATGATTTTTTTTCTAACTCTAACCATAAAATTTGCTAATCATGTTTTTAGATTTGTTCACTTAAATAACACATAAGCATACACAATTCTTTTTTTTATTATAACTACAACAGGAACGAGGGATCGAATCTCTAATCTCTAAGAAATAAGTTAAGCTAAATTTACTTGACAGCATACACAATTTTTTTTTTTTGTCCAGAACAAAAGTAATATTAAAACAACCCCATAATTTGTGGATTTCTTTTTCTATTTATTTTTAACCATGTGACGAAATTACCCTTCAAGGTTGTTTGGATGAGGCTTGAGGTGAGGGCTGTTTTGGGAATTTGGGTTTTATTTTATTATTATTGTTTTTGCCCTTTTAAGAGGGTAGTCGAGACTTGAGAGAGGTGGTTGATTTGTAGCCATCTTTCCGTTGGCTAAATTTGAGTTTCACGACATATCACCTCTTCCATCTTTCCACCATAAATTTGGTAACATTTTTGTTTTTTTTTTTTTTTTTAATACTACTTTGATTTCTATAGATTTTGGTTTATTTTGGTTTCTATATTTTTAAGATTTTCATTTTTGTCCACATACTTTTATTCTTAGTTCATTTTAGTCTTTGTATTTTGAAATGTTCATTTTTTTATTTTTGTACTTTCTTGGTGGTCATTTTAATCCCTTCGTTTTCATTTTTAACTGATCAAAATGGTTACTTTTTTAAAGTTTATTGACCAAATAAATCAAAACTGAAAGTATAAAGACAAAATGAACTCCTTTTTCATATGTGGGTGTCCATACCAACTTAAACACACCTCAACTAATCTCACGAGACAACCCAACTCTATATCGTTTTGGTGTCATGAAAACTCATAGAATATTAAATTTTAGTAGAATAAAATAGGGAAAAATACTTTTTCAATTCTCAAGTTTTCAAGAATATGTACATTTGGTCCCTGTGGTTTCAATTTGGTCATTTTAGTCCATCAACTTTACAAAATAGGTTTAAAAGGTCCTTATTCTCATTCTTTAAACTAATTAGATATTTTTTTTATATTCTTTAAAATTTTGATATGTCATTTTTAAATAAAAATATATTTTTCTTTCTCCTCTCTCTTCCCATCCACTCTCCATCCTTCTCTCTCCTCCCCTCCCCTCCCCTTCTTCCACCATCGTTCCCACTTCTCACTTCCGTCACTTCTCTCCCTTCTCCATGGACACATTCCTCTTGGCCTCTCATTTTCTTTTATTCTTCAAATCTTCTAAACATTCATGAGATAGACCATATTGTCAAGGAGAGAAAGATTCTACTTCTAAAAGTTTTTAAGTTTCATGAGAATGTTTATGCTCATATTAATAATTTCAACAAGCCACTGATCATTTCAACTATTAGATTTGTACTCTGTAATTTAAAAATGAGCAGAACTTCATACAAATGGAGATTATGAAACTATACAAACTCTTTGAAATGTTCATATAAAAACTTTCGATTTTTTTTTTTTTTATATCCATGTCAATCATACTAAATAAAAAACAAGTTCTCGCCAAGTTGGTATTGTCGAATTCAATCATGGTGGTTCACGAGATCTCTAATATTCCTTCCTTTCTGGATCGACTTCTTGACATAAATGCTCTACTATTGAAGAAAATGGATCAGTAAAGAGGGAATAATGGTGAAGAGAGGGGAAGAGGGAGAGAAAGAGAGAAGAATCGTGGAGAGGGGAAGAGAGAGAAGAGTGAGAAAGAGAGAAAATACATTTTTATTTAAAAATATCATATCAAAATTTAAAAGAATATAAAAAATATCCAATTAATTAAAAATGAGAACAAGGACCTTTTAAACCTATTTTATAATGCTGGGGGACTAAAATAACCAAATTGAAACCTTAGAGACCAAATGCACATATTCTTGAAAACTCAAAGACTAAAAATGTATTTTTTCCAATAAAATAAACCTTTTGAAAGTACCTAAAATAAGCTCAAATTGAAAGTATAAGAACCAAAAATAAAAAAAATAAAAGTACATAGACTAAAATGAACTAATATTAAAAAGTACAAAAATCAACGTAATATTTAAACTTTTTTTTTACTTGAAAAGAAAGTTATTTTGAAGTAACGGAGTTAGGCATTAGACATTGGGTCTGGTAGGCGTGTACATGGGGTTGCATTGGGTTGGGTTATAGAGTTTTTTTGGACCAACCCAAAAATTCAGGTTGGTCAAATTGGCAACCCAAATAACCCAACACATGGTCTCTAACCAACCCTCAAAATTGGGTTGACTTGGGTTGGCTTGGGTTGTTGGTTTATTATTATTTTTTTCTTCTTAATTTAAAATACTTAAATTTATTAACAAAACATATCTAATAACTAAAATTTCCTAAAATTAAATTCTTACCTATCAAATATTTATAATATGTATTACAAACTTTATATAAAAACAAAAATTTTTAAAGGAAAAACATAAATCCACAAACTCATCAATTCTAAAAGAAATATGTTTTTTTTATTAATAAATATGTAATTTAGGTTAGGTTGGGTCAACCCAAATTTCTTTTATTAACCCTAGACCCAATCTAAGAAAAATAGAAAAAGATCAACCAAACTCAATCCAAAAATAAAATTAACCCAACCCAATCATAATCTGAATTATTCGAGTTGTCGGATCATTTGAACATTTTTGATTTAGAGTTAACCTTATGACTTATAAGTTCCACATGAAAGATATTGCCCTTTTCGTTTACTTACAAGTTTAAATATTTCACAATTGCAGAATAATAATAATAATAAAGTTAGAATTTAAAATATTATATTTTCGGAAATTTAAAATTTTATTTGTCTACGATTTTATTTTATTGTTTTAATTTTTTTAAATAGCGGCTAATTCTTTTTCAGAAAAAAAAAACATGATATTAGAAATTAACTTTTTTTTTTTCATAATATAATTTAAGGAACATTTGATTTAAAATGATTAATTTTTATTTGATGTCGTCAACATTATTTTAATTTTAATAAAAATAACTAAGAAAATCATATTTTCATTATTAGATTCACGTTTAAAGTTTTAAATTATATAAAAAAAAATTCTCAAATTGTCCCATTATTTAATTAAAATAAGGTTAAATATGTAACTGGTTAATCAATATCTAAAAGGTTACTTCAACCTCAAAACTTTAAACACCTTAGTACAAAATCCAATGAAAAACTAAAGTGAAAATATTACCCAAGTATTTGTCAAATTCACAAGTTTCTCTTATAGATTTCACTTGTAAACATTTAAGAGAATGAGAGAAATATGAAAATTTGAGCTGGAAGGATGAACAATGAATGATTGATTGCTGAAAAAATTGTCTTTAATATTTCAAGAAGGTGTGTTGATACAAGAAGAGATGCAAAATTATGTGTTCATGATTTTAAGGAGGATTTTCATGTCTTTTCTTATTTTTCTTAATTCTTGTTTTTGATTGATTCCAAATGGGATAGAAGTAATAAGAAAAATTAAAACATGTTATATTGAATATCTTTTTTAATCATAAAAACAAAAAAAGAAATAGTTGATTTTTTTACTCTTGATCTCAAATTAATTAGTTAATTAATTAGAGTTTTAGAGGAAAAACCAACATAAATCTATGAGTATCTGATATTGTAAGTGGTCTTGAATACATAGGATTAGATTATTTGGCTCATATGGTTGTTGTCACTTCAAAAGGTCTGGATGATAGATGTTAAATAATCGAAAATTCAAAATAGTAATTTATGTTTAAGTTTTTTTTTTTTTTTGGTCAAACTCTTGTTTTATATTGTAAAAATCTTATGTTGTATAGTAAAAGAAAGTTGTAAAAGAAATATTGTAGAGTAAAAATAAGTTTATATGATTGCAGAGTTATTCAATAAAACTTCTTTCTCCAAATACTTCAACCCGTGTTAAGATTAAATGACTCACCTTCATTATTATTATTTATTTGTTGCCTAAGTTTGTACTTATATTAAATAGGTTATATTATAAATATATTTTTAAGCTTCTCTCAACATATTTCGAAAATAAATAAATAAACAAAAGTTTCTCCAGACGTAAGAACAAAATTTGCAGTTCAAACTATAAGTAGTAAAATATTATTTTTCATTGGATTTGCACAATAACAGAATATTTAAGATATGTTAACATACATGTATAAAACAATAATAATAGTAACACTATTATTATTGTTAGAGTTGTGAGATTAGCCATTCTTGTTTAAGGTGTTTGTTATTTTCAGAGGATGTCTGTTTGAATATCTCAACATTTGTGTTCTCTCGTTGCCTGATGTTCCTGTTGAGATGTGGTTTCTGCTGTTGTTATTAGCCTTGTTGCGAAGATTCTCTTAGAATATTGCTCTTAAATATGTTTCCTTATTTGCCTGTTTCTGACTATTGTTGCTAGGGTTGTCCTCATGTCCCACTGCATGTTTAAGGAGGGATTCATTGTCGGCTAAGGTTATACACTTTTGAAGAAAAAGAATAATCCTCATTGCGGCTGTTTTGTGAGAATATACAAAGTTACAAGTGTATAACCTTTTTGGTGAAGGTGTTATGTGATCTGTACTTCATCAATACTCATTCAGAAGTTGTTGGAGTGTGTCAACTGGAGAGAGACTCTGTAACTAGGGAGAGCCTAAGTTCTCAAAGTGTAGTGGTCTCAAGTTGATAAAAGGAAGATAAACTAGTGAAGAGAAGGAGTCTTATATCCAAGGGGAGCCTAGATGTTCATCTACTAATGTGTTTCTGCTTAGGAGGATCCTAAGTCATATTGAGAGAGAGTCGTACATTTAGGGGTAGCCTAAATGCTATTTTAAGAAATCAAGTTAGATGAACTATTATAGTTTGTAACAACATATAAGTACAAAGTTATTTTACTTTACATTAGTAGATTTATCTTTCTTGGATATACTGCTCCCCAGACATAAGTGGTATTTCACTGAACTGGGACTTTTGTGTTCTTGATCTGCATTATCTTCTGTATTGTCGTGCCAAGCATTTTTGTTGGGTTTTATGTCTTAAAAACTCGCAACTTGTAAAATAATAAACATTTTCTATTATCAATATACTTGTTATTGATCTCATAAATTGTATGAAAGTCTAAATCCAATAAACTAAGACTCATGACTATTGTATGAGTACTTGAACTTTATGTGGAGACATAAGAGTGGATCAGGTTCGAGTAAATAGTCAAAATGATCTATGGTACATGAATGAGGTTGGGTACCTTATTCTGATAACACCATTGGATGCGGTCTACTATGTAGTTTTTACAAAGAGTTGTAATGTGCTATATATGATGTGATCCTAATTCGTACATGTTATGATATGAGAAGTGGGGGCATCCTATGCAATGAGTTTGCATAAGATTAGGACCAAGAAATAAGTCACTTTTACTTTATAACGTTGTTTACTATTTAAGACTAACTATTTCACCTAAATGACATAGGTAACTCGATTTTAATCTTGAACTAATTATGAACTCCTGTTTATTCTGGATTGCCCTTAGATTTGTATAGTTGAGGGTTGGCTCAACAGCGCTGGCTCAATAAGACTCCCATTTCAGGGATAAAACCAGATAGATAGCTGGGGACATAGGGTGCAAGACGGAGTTCACGCCTACCTGATTTAGGGATAGGAGAAAGGTTGTTCTCTCAAGTACTATATCCAAGTCTTGAACAAGGGGCTCCACTCTCTCACTAAGCTGAGAGAGTTTGGTTTAGTGATTGGATCACAAATCAGTTGTTCATTAGAGGATCAGTAGGAACTTGAGGAGTAAGACGTAATCTCGGGGGTAAAATAGATATTTGACCCAGCCGTTATTACGAACAACCTGTGAAGGGTCGACTTCTGATTATGGTTAAATCATGTGGACATAATATATCTATAGTAAGGGGAGTGCAACTATGGGCTTTAGTGAAGTGACCCATTAGTTAACGAATGAGGATTAATTTGGTCTAATGAGTTTACCCAATTAATCTCGGATCGTTGGAGCCCATGATCTGTAGGTCCGCGAGGTCCCCCTACTAGCTCGTGACGGACTAGCTCTAGAATAGCGTGATAAGATAATTTGAAACGTTCAAATTAGAATTAAGGGAATTAGTAATTATATGAGATATAATTATATGTTTAGTTTTAGAATTAAACGAAATAGGAGAATTTATATATATAAATATGATTTAAATATATAAAGGTGGATATGTGTTAAAATTAATTTAATATTTGATATTAAATTAATTAAGTTTTATTTAATAATTAATTTATGAAATTAATTAATTTTTTCATTTTAAAATCAAAATAGATTTAATAAAATCAATTTTTATTTTTTGAGATAAAATTGAAAAAGGAAAACAAAACAAAACACTTAAATGGAAAATGAAGATTTTTCATTATTCATCTTTTGAAGTAGCTCACACAAGAAGCAATATCTTTGCCTTGTCTTATCTAAGCATGAGCTACAACATATGCAATTCTTTTCTTTGCATGTTGATCTATAATATAGTTAAAAGGTTGGAGTGAATCAGGTATGCAATCTATAGAGATTTTGAGAGAAAAATTGGTTTAAAGAAAGAGTTCTTCAGCTGATTTTCTACAGTGAGCATTTCTAATTCTACCCTTGATTCAAGCTTGTTTTGAGTCCCACAACTCAATTTAGAGCACCAAGAGAATAGTGAGGAAGATCTTGAGGTGGTCTACAACAAGATTTGGAGAAGATAGCAGCTGGTGAAGGAGCTTTGAAGAAGTTTTACAAGAGGTATGACTTGAAACTAATTTGTTTCTGCAAAAACATGCTTTATATTTTGCCAAAATTAGTGAATTTAGATGCTTAGATGATCCTTGTACTTCCTCTGCTATTGATACAATTCTACAATTGGTATCAAAACATCAAATAAGCATTCAATTCGGTTTAATTTTAGTTTGGTTGGTGTTTTATATGATAAATATGAAACTGATGCACTGATATAATTTTCTGAGTTTTGGCTATTTAATTCTCTTTAATATCTCATTTAAATTTTTAATTGGCTTTTGTTTGATGAGCTTTTATGTGTTAGCAAGAATCTATATTTTATTTGGAGTCATTAGAGTCGAAATTAAGATGTAATTGAAGAAACAAATAAAGAAGGTCGAGCTGCTGTACCAGTTTTTCAGCTTCTGCTCAGAATCATTGTTGAGGTTCCAGTTGCTAAACGATCGTCTAGCTCCAAATGCTACACGATGTGAAGAAAAGCTAGACGATCGTATAGCAATGGATGCCGGTCATTGTGATGTTGAATGCCAAACTATCGTGTACCTGCGGGAGCTAAATGATGCGTTCAATTTGCTATACGATAGCATTAAGCGATCATTTAGCTTTGGCGTGGGAACTAAATGATACGTTGAATTTACTTTACGATGGTACTATATGATTGTTTAGCAACGATGAACGCTAAGCGATCAATGAAGTGCTACGCGATAGCGCTGAGCGATCGTTTAGAAGCGGAGCTAAGCAATCATGTAGATGAAATGCTAAGCGATGCGCTGAAGTTTCTATGCGATGGAACTAAACAATCACTTACCTACGATGCTGAACGATGCAATGACGTTCTATACGATGGAGCTAAGCGATTGTTTAGCTACGGCAGATACTAAAGGATGACATGAAGTGCTAGACAATGGTGTTAAACGATTGTTTGGTTCTATGCGATAGAACAAAGTGATAGTTATGCGATAGCTATACGATAGCTAAACGATAGCTATGCGATGGAGTTGAACGATCGTGTAGTTCCATACGATAGAGCTAAGCGATCGTTTAGCTTTGGCAGACACTAAACGATCGTGTAACTTTATGTGATAAAGCTAAACGATCGTTTAGTTGAGGCAGACACTAAGCGATCGTGTAGCTTTATGCGATAAAGCTAAACGATTGTTTAGTTGAGGCAAACACTAAGCGAGCGTGTAGTACTTCCACAACACAAGGCGATGGAGCACTATAATCTTCAGCACTATACGATTGGCCTTTGCAAGATTTTGAGTTGGATCGAGAGTAACCGGTTCGACCGGTTTTCTCAAGGTCCAATCCAGTTCAACCTTAAAATATTTTGGCTGGTTCGGTTCAGACTCATCCAGTCCGGTTCAAGATGTTTGGGTTCGATTTAGAGAGTTTCAAGCGGTTCAAAGGCGGTTTTGAAGCTGATTTGTAATAGTTAGGCTTCTGTTTGCTTTGTTTTTTGCCAAAACTAAAACCATATCAGTCTATGTTTAATTATTTATGTATTTGATGTATGTTATAACTAAATAAATCTTGTATGTGCATATAGTATGCTATTTAGATTTAAAATCCCACCATAGGAAGCATGTTACATGCATTGAAAGTATGTTATAATTGTTATAATATATAGTATGCATGTTAGAGTTTCTTGTATTTAATATAAATGTTATATTAAATTTGAATGCCTTATGTATGTTATAGATGAATAGCATGTCTAAAGTTTTATAAGTGTTTATAAAATTGGGTTAGACATTTAAAATCCATAATCAACAGCTGCATGCTCACGTAGGTTAACCACCTGTTTTAATTGTTAAAACTTATAAAACCTTGGTTACAAACTCAACCGGTATATAATCCTGTCTAAGGCTGGGGGTACTTAAGTTGACGGTTTATGGAACACCTCCTACCTGGGGATTATGGCCAAATTATTGAGTGTTGGTAACCGGTTTTATGAGCATAAGTAAGTGATGTGAGGTAATAAAATGGTTTATCACCTAGACATCGTAGGTTAAAATCCAATTATAAGAGTTATACTTGGATAAACCACATAGACTTAGGGTTGTTTTATTAGCCGAAAAGAACCTAAGTATAAATATACCCAAATATAACACTTCAGTGGCAGTTTAATAACTTCTATATGATAGAGTTATTAGAAAACTTCAGTGGGAGATTAATAACATATACGATACATTATTTTTTAGCTCTCATGTCTCTAAGAGTTCACAATTCAGATTTAAGCAGTACTTCATGTCACCCTGGGAGTGACCTCCCTTTGGAAAGTATTTTTTTAGCTTAAATCTATATTTCGGTGAATAGGAGGATGTTGTTCAAATATAAGTCTATTATACGATAAATAGATTTCAACTAACACGTCTCCACATAGTTTACACCATGGGATTCGTATGAAACTTCGTGTCACCTTGGGAGTGACCTCCCTTCGGAGAGTGTCAATATCAAGGTAAACGGAGGAAGTAGTTCATAGTTAGTGGGTGAAGGATATGTAAATATATCCTATAGTCTCCTCCATTAGTCTAAACCATGAGATTTCTTTGTTGTGCCTGTTGGTTTGCTTTAGGCGGCCCTTTGCTAGTCGTTTAGTGACGGTTATTCCCTCAAAGGGTTGTAACACAGGATTCGGAAACTGGCTTCAGTAAAATGAATAGGGTCTTATAGTTCCGTCTTGGATATTGTCTTCTATTTTGGAGGCAAGTTCATACCGTTCTATAAGATCTAAAAATGGCGGGTCACACTTACAAGAATTACTAAGTTGTTAGTAAAGATCTTGACCGAAAATGATAACTAAACGATTATAAGGAATAAGAGTTATTCTGGAGACAATAGGAATAAGAGTTATTCTAGAGATAGTATTTGGTCAAAATTGTTTTCTTAAGTGAAGGAGTATTTGGCTGTCCTTTGGTAGCACATATTTTGACTCACAAAAGTATCGTTATAAATAAATAATGGTTATGAGTACATTATTACTTTTTGCTAAAACTTGATTTTGGATTTAGTTACAATTTGTTAATTAGAATTTGTTTGAATTTTATCAGCATGTCGAATTCTAGAATACTCACTTATGATATTATTAACAGTAAAATCAAATCAACAAACAAATTACTAGTGGTTGATCACATTAACAGATTTTTAACAGAGGATTGTCCTCTATCTCCCAACTCATCTAAAATTATGAATTATGTAGATGAGAATGCTGAATTTGAACAACAGATAAACATGATTTACTTTTTATCAAAGCATGTTTAGTGGAAAACGATAAAATCTGGATAATTGATTCAGGTGCTGCTAATCATGTATGTACTATCTCACAGGAAACAAGTTCCTAGAGACAATTGACAGAAGGTGAAACAATTTTTAAGGTACAGACCGAGGAGATTATTTCAGCCAAAGTAGTTGGAATTTCGAAGTTATTTATAGGAGATAAGTACATTTATTTGAAAAATGTATATTATATTCCTTCTATGAAAAGGAATCTAATTTATGTCTCTTGTTTGCTAGAACAAAATTATATAGTTTATTTTAAAAATGATGAAGTGTTCATCAAAATGAGAAATAAACAGATTTGCTCTACAAAATTAGAAAATAACTCGTACATGTTAAAACCAACTGAGGTCAAAGCTGTTTTAACATAGAGATTTTTAAAACTGCTAGGACTCATAGGAAAAGGAAGATTTCTCCAAATGCCTATCTTTGGCACTTGAGACTAGGTCACATAAATCTCAACATGATTGAGAGATTGATTAGGAACGGTCATTTAAACAAGTTGGAAGACAGTTCATTACCACCATGTGAGTCCTGTCTCGAGGGTAAAATGACAAAAAGATCTTTTTCTGGAAAAGGTCTTAGAGCTAAAGAAACCCTAAAGTTGATTCACTCAGACCTTTGTAGGCCTCTAATTGTTAAAGCAAGAGTATGGTATGAATATTTCATCAGTTTTATAGATAATTATTCCAGGTATGGGTATGTTTACCTAATACACCAAAAGTCTGAAACTTTTGAAAAGTTCAAAGAGTATAAGGCTGAAGTTGAAAACCAATTAAGTAAAAAGATTAAAACACTTCGATCAGATCGAGGTGGTGAGTATATGGACATAGAATTCTAGAACTATTTGATAGAACATGGAAATCAGTCTCAACTCACGGTCCCTGGCACACCTCAGCAGAACGGTGTGGCAGAGAGGAGAAATAGAACCTTGTTGGACATGGTTCGTTCCATGATGAGTTACGCTCAGTTACCAATTCTTTTTGGGGTCACGCATTTAGAACTACAGTGTATATTTTGAACATGGTTCCCTTGAAAAGTGTTTCTGAAACACCTTATGAGCTCTGGAGAGGATGTAAAGGAAATCTATATTACTTCAGGATTTGGGTTCTCCAGCACATGTATTGGTGCAAAATCCTAAAAAGTTGGAACATCGTTCAAAAGTGTGCCTATTTGTAGGCTACCCAAAGGAAACAAGAGGTGGTCTCTTTTATGATCCTCAAGAAGATAAAGTATTTGTATTGACAAATGCAACCTTACTAGAGGAAGATTATATAGAGAACCATCAATCTTGCAGTAAGCTAGTAATAGAAGAAATGTCCAGAGAAACGACAAATGCATCAATAAGAGTTGTTGATCGAGTAGGTCCTTCAACAAGATTTATTGATAGAGCAAGTCAGTCAACAAGAGTTATTGATGAAACTGATACTTCACATCCTTCTCAAGAGATAAGAATGCCTCGTCGTAGTGGGAGGGTTGTGCAACAGCTTGACTGGTACATGGGTTTAACTGAAACTCAAGTCATCATACCAGATGATGGTTTATAGGATCCATTATCTTTTAATCAAGAAATGAACGATGTAGAAAAGACCAATGGATTAAAACCATAGACCTTGAAATGGAATCTATGTATTTCAATTCTGTCTGGGATCTTGTAAATCAACCTGTAGGGGTTAAACCCATCGGCTGCAAATAGATCTACAAGAGAAATCGAGACCAAGCTGGTAAAGTACAGACCTGCAAAGCTAGACTAGTGGCAAAAGGGTTTACTCAAAGAGATGGGTTAGATTTTGAAGAAACCTTCTCTCCAGTTGCCATGATAAAGTATTTTAGAATACTTTTATCCGTAGCCACATTTAATGATTATGAAATATGGCAAATGGATGTCAAGACAGCTTTTCTAAATGGCTATCTTGATGAGAGTATCTATCTGTCTCAACCAGAAGGGTTTATATAGCAGGGTCAAGAGCAGAAGGTTTGCAAGCTTAATCGATCCATTTATGGATTAAAACAAGACTCTAGATCCTGGAATATGAGATTTAACGCTGCGATCAAATCTTATGGCTCTGAACAAGACGAACCCTGTGTCTACAAGAAAATCGTCAACAAAACTGTCGCTTTTCTAGTGTTGTATGTTGATGATATTCTACTCACGAGGAATGAGGTAGAATATCTAGCTGACGTTAAGAAATGGTTGGCTTCACAATTCCAAATGAAATATTTGAGAGAAGCACAGTATGTTCTTGGAATCCAAATAGTTCAAAATCGCAAGAACAGAACATTGGCATTATCTCAAACATCTTATATAGACAAGATGTTATCTAGGTATAAAATGCAAAATTCCAAGAAAATATTTTTACCTTTCAGGCATGGGATTCACCTGTCTAAGGAATAGAGTCCTAAGACACCTCAAGAGGTTGAGGAAATTAATCGAATTCCATATGCATCTATAGTTGGGAGTTTGATGTATGTAATGCTGTGTACTCGTCTCGATATATGCTATGCCGTAGGAATTGTCAGCAAATTTCAGTATAATTCTAGTCATGACCATTGGATTGCTATTACAAATATTCTCAAGGATCTTCTGACAACGAGAGATTATATGCTCGTGTATGATCCTATGGATCTGATCCTTACTAGATACACTGATTATGACTTTCAGACTGATATTGATTCAAGGAAATCAACTTCGGGGTCAGTATTCACTCTTAATGGAGAAGTAGTTGTGTGGAGAAGCATCAAGCAGAGTTGTATTGCAGACTCCGCAATGGAAGCTGAGTATGTAGCTGCAAGCGAAGCAGCAAAAGAAGCAGTATGGCTCAGAAAGTTCTTGACAGATGGAAGTAGTTCCTAATGTGCACCTGTTTGTCACTCTCTATTGTGACAACAGTAGAGCAGTTGCAAATTCAAAGGAACCACGAAGCCATAAAAGGGGAAAGCATATCGAATAGAAGTACCATCTCATCAGAGAGATTGTACATAGAGGAAACGTCATTGTCACTAAGATTGCTTCCCAAGAAAACTTAGCTGACCATTTACGAAGGCCCTCTCAGCTAAAGTGTTCGAGGGTCACCTAGTAGGACTAGGTCTACAAGTTTTGTATCACTAGGCAAAGTGGGAGAATTTATGGATATTATAATGCCCTAGTTTATTGTATTTGTACTTTTTATTCTCTCCATGTAAACTCAACATTGTATATATTTGTATATATTGATCCACTGGAGTTTTAGTCCAAGTCGAAGTATTGTTGGATTTTATGTCCTAAAAACTTGTAGTTTGTAAAATAATAAACATTTTCTATTATCAATATACTTGTTATTGATCTCATAAATTGTATGAAAGTCTAAATCCAATAAACTAAGACCCATGACTATTGCATGAGTACTTGAACTTTATGTGGAGACATAAGAGTGGATCAGGTTCGAGTAAATAGTCAAAATGATCTATGGTACATGAATGAGGTTGGGTACCTTATTCTGACAACACCATTGGATGCGGTCTACTATGTAGTTTTTACAAAGAGTTGTAAAGTGCTATATATGATGTGATCCTAATTCGTACATGTTATGATATGAGAAGTGGGGGCATCCTATGCAATGAGTTTGCATAAGATTAGGACCAAGAAATAAGTCACTCTTACTTTATAACGTTGTTTACTGTTTAAGACTGACTATTTCACCTAGATGACCTAGGTAACTCGATCTTAATTCTAAGCTAACTATGAAATCCTATTTATTCGGATTGCCCTTAGATTTGCATAGTTGAGGGTTGGCTCAATAACGCCGGCTCAATAAGACTCCCATTTCAAGGGTAAGACCGGATAGATGGCTGGGGACATAGGGTGCAAGACGGAGTTCACACCTACCCGATTTAGGAATATGAGAAAGGTTATTCTCTCAAGTACTGAATCCAACTCTTGAATAAGGGGCCCCACCCTCTCACTCAGCTGAGAAAGTTTGGTTTAGTGATTGGATCACAAACTAATTGTTCATTAGAGGATCAGTAGGGACTTGAGAAATAAGATGTAATCTCGGGGGTAAAACAGATATTTGACCCAGCCATTATTACGAACAACCTGTGAAGGGTCAACTTGCTGATTATGGTTAAATCATGTGGACATAATATATAGACAGTGAGGGGAGTGCAACTATGTGCTTTAGTGGAGTGACTCATTAGTTAACGAATGAGGATTAATTTGGTTTAACGAGTTTAGCTAATTTACCTCGAATCGTTGGAACCCATGATCTGTAGGTTCACAAGGTCCTCTACTAGCTCGTAACGGACTAGCTCTAGAATAACGTGATAAGTTAATTTGAAACGTTCAAATTAGAATTAAGGGAATTAGTAATTATATGAGATATAATTATATGTTTAATTTTAGAATAAATGAAATAGGAGAATTTGTATATTTAAATATGATTTAAATATATAAAGATGAATATGTGTTAAAATTAATTTAATATTTGATATTAAATTAAGTTTTATTTAATAATTAATTTATGAAATTAATTAATTTTTTCATTTTAAGATCAAAATAGATTTAATAAAATCAAATTTTGATTTTTTGAGATAAAATTGAAAAAAGGAAAAGAAAACAAAACACTTAAATGGAAAATGAAGATATTCCATTATCCATCTTTTGAAGTAGCTCACACAAGAAGTAATATCTTTACCTTGTCTTCTCCAAGCATGAGCTGTAACTTCTGCAACTCTTTTCTTTGCGTGTTGATCTGCAATATAATGAAAAGATTGGAGTGAAAATCGGGTATGCAATCTATAGAGATTTTGAGATAAAAATTGGTTTGAAGAAAGAGTTCTTCAACTGATTTTCTACAGTGAGCATTTCTCCTTCTACCCTTGATTCAAGCTTGCTTTGAGTCCCACAACTCAATCTAGAGCACCAAAAGAATAGTGGGAAAGATCTTGAGGTGGTCTACAACAAGATTTGGAGAAGATAACAACTGGAAAATAAGCTTTGAAGAAGTTCTACAAGAGGTATGTCTTGAAACTCACTTGTTTCTGTAAAAGCATGCTTTATATTTTGCCAAAATTAGTAAATTTGGGTGCTTAGATGATCCTTGTGCTTCCACTGCTGTTGATACAATCCTACAATCTTAGCATTAGTTTAACATTTGTTTCCCTTCATTTTACCACCTTTCCATTTTTTTAGTTATTATAACATATATATTTATTTAAATACAACACTTATAGGGCACTGACAAGAATAGCAAAGAAAACATTCTTAAATTTATGAATTCAGCAATGGGTTTTCAAAATTTTCAAATATAACAAAAAACATATAGTAGATTTCCGTTTTTATATTTCAAATTTACCTTTATTGGTGTATCAACATGTATATCAGTAGTATATTTGATATATGCTATATCTGGTATATCAATCATCTGATATAATTTATATTTGGTATATCAATTCACTAATATACTAAAGATAAAGTATATAAGTTATATAATAGGTATACCAAATTTATGATTCACTAACCATATTTATCCGTTGAGAACTGCTCATTCGTTTACTATTCTTCGTTTGACTTAATTTCGATTCTTATTTGTCTGTTATATAATATTATTTTTCTAGTCCATTATAATCAACTTATAATGATTTAATTTGTTATATTAGTAACAAATTTGAATGAATGTTGATAAACTATCAGTACATCAATGTGGTTGGAGATTGTGTCCTAAATCTTGTGGTTTGTAATGTATAAACGACGATATTCATTTATTTAATAAAATAAGAAGTTATTTTATTTGACATTTAGAATTGAATAACTCAATCCAACAAAACAAGATCTGAGGTTATTTAATGTAACTTAAACATGTGTGTGGTTGACATACAGGTGGATCATGTTTAAGTAATAACTTAAATGATCTGTAGTATATAGATAAGGTTAGGTGTCTTATCATGGTGACATTACGGATACGACCTATTTTATAATTGTCATAATAGTTGTAAAGTGTTAAAAATGATTTGATCCTAATTGTTCATATGGAGATATATAAGTGGAGGTATTATATACAAAGAGGTTATATAAGATCGGACCGCGAAATGATTAGTCTTTCTTTATAACGCTGTTACTTGAAAAGACTTACATTTCACTAGGATGACCATAGGTAACTTGACCTTAATTCTAAGTTAGTGTTGGACTCTCGTCTATAAGGGCAATCATTTGATTTGTATGAGAGAGAGTGGTCTGATTCGCCAACTTAATATGACTACCATTTTGGGGATTTTGTCTAAGTGTGAGTTGGGATCACGACTACACAAGATGAAATTTGTTCATTCCCAGTCCTAGGATAAGTAGATGAATTGTTCTCTTAAAGGCTGATTCTTGGTCTTGAACGATAAGGTACCTCACCCTCTCACTGGCCAGAGAGGGATATAGTTTATAGTTGGATTATAATTAATCGTTCATTAGAGGGGATCAGTAGTACTTAAGAAGTTAGAATTAACTACAGGGGTAAAACGATAATTTTGACCCTGCTGTAGTGACGAGCGATAGTGAAAGGTCAACTCACTGTTGATTGGTTATATCTACGAACACAGAAATATATCTACAATGTGAAGAGTGCAGCTGTCGATCTTTAACAGAATCACCGACAGTTAATGAATGTTGATTAATTAATTAAAAAGTTTAATTAATTAATCTTGATTCATTGAAGTTTCTAATCTGTAGGTCCATTAGGTCCATTTACTAGCTCACCAAGGATAAAACAAGGAATAAATAGTTTTAGAATAATTTGAATTGTTCAAATTATTTAAGGGAAACTTTATATTAATGTGATTAATATAAAATGTATATCGATACATTATAATATATAGTTAATTTTGAATATGATTTATAAATAATACTATGTATAAGGGAATTAATAAAATGTGTATTGATACATTATAGTTCATTATGAATATGATTTATAATTAATAAGAGAGATAAATATTTGAATGAGATTTAAATTGATATAATCTATATTGATACATTACAACATATAGTTAATTATAAATATAATTTATAATTAACACTATATAATACATGAGAATGATATATTTGAATAAGATTCAAATATTATTTATATATAAATGAGATTTATATAAATACTATAGGTTAAAATTTAATGTGAATATGATTCATTTTAAAACTATAGGTTATAAGAGAGATGTGCATTTTAATGTGATTAAAATGCATATAATTTGTTTAATTAAGTTAGTTACTTAATCATATAATATGGTTTATTATATGATAATAATGTGCATTAAATAACTCCCCATTACAGGGAAATTATTTTCATTTTCACGTTGGATGGGAGTTAAAATAACTCTCATCCTCTCTCTTCCATCAACTATCTATATTGTGAATATAGAAGGAGGATTTGAACGTGAAATATTTTCTCTCAAACTCTCTTACTCTCTCTCCAATTCTCCACCACTCTCTTCTTCCACCAAAACTACAAGGATCCCACAATCCATTATTCCTTGTTAGAGAATAGCAAGGAAGTCTTCTTGGTGGTGTCTATTATTCGTGATCAATGTTGTTCGTGGATGTTTTGTTTGGGGGGGGGGTTAAGTTTGAAATTGTTAGGGACTTGGAGAGGAAACACTGGAAAGAGGAGTCTTCAAGGGTAAACTTCTCATAATTTCTTCTCAAATCTCAACAACATGCTTATTAAATTGTATTGCTCTATTTATTCTTCTATCTATTTCACATATTTCAAAATGAATTTCAAATTGTACATCGTTCACATGTTTCCATGAGGAATTCGATTCCTTCAATTGGTATCAGAGCTAGGTCGTGCAATTGAATTTTCAATTTGAAATGAAAACCAGAGAAAAGGTGGGTGCTTACTACATTTTGAATGTCGGTTTTGAACATGCGTTAATATATAATTGATATACTTGAAAAATGTATTTTTAAGAAGTAATGATAAACCAATATTTTGTACTTGAAATGAATCATGAGTTAATCATCTCATCTAGTAGATTATGTTGGGGTTGATGCCCTAAATCTTGTAAGGTCCAATAGTTTGTAAACTTTGTATGAACAAACTCTTATGTGATTAATAATATATGATATTTTATTCACTTTGTCTATAAAATATGTAATATTTTAGTTGCATTAACAACAAACCAATAAACTAACATACAAGGTTGTCGTTGTAACTTAAACATGTATGTAGAGACATATAGGTGGATCATGTTTAAGTGATAACCTAAATGGTCTATAGTATATGGATAAGGTTGGGTACCTTATCCTGGTGACACTACGAGTATGACTCGCTTTGTGGGTGTTACAATTGTTGTAAAGTGCTACAAATGATCTGATCCTGATCATTTATATATTAGATATGTGAGCAGGGATATTCTATACAATAGAGTTTGTATAAGACTAGACCATGAAATGTTTAGTCTCATTATATAACACCGTTCATAATAGAGACTTTCATTTCATCAAGATGACCATAGGTAACATGACCTCAATCCTGAGTGAGTTGTCAACTCCTGCGTATGAGTGTGGTCCTTTGATTTGTATGGGTGAGAGTGGCCAGATCATCGACTCATTAAGGCTATCATTTTGGGGATTCTTCTGATTGGGGAGCTGGGAACACAGTTGTACAAAATGGAATTCACTCCTTCCCCAAAGTAGGGGTAAGTAGATAAATTGCTCCGTTAAGGGCTAATTTTGGGTATTGAACAATGTGACGCCATACCCTTTAAGGGTTTAGTCATAGTAGGACTATGATCTATTGTTCATTAAAGGAATCAGTGGTACTTAAGAAGTTAGATGTAACTATAGGGGCAAAACGGTAATTTGGCCCAACTGTACTTACGAACAATTTGTGAAGGGTCATCGTACTGTTTATTAGTTATATCCAATTGACACAAAAATAAGTGCGAAGAGTGCAGCTGTCGGTCTTTAATGGAGTGTCCGACAGTTAATAGATGGTGAATAATTAATTAAATAATGTAATTAAAGAGTTTAATTAATTATTCATGTACCGTTGGAGTTTCAAGCTACAGATCCATAAGATCCTCTTGGTAGCTCAAAAGAATTTAGTTGATAATCAGTTTTTGGGTTAATTTGAATTGCTCAAATTAATAAGAGAGAATTTAATTATATATGATATAACTGTTATAATGTATTTGATACATTATAGTTTATTTGGAGGAAAGAAATATTTGAATAAGATTCAAATATATTTTTCTATGAATGTGATTCATAGTTGTTAATTTAATATAGATATGATTTATATTAAATGCTATAAAATGGAGAAAAGAAACTATAGTTTATATTGTATATAATACAATATTAAAACTATAGGTTGTATGTTATATTTGATATAACATATAGTTTAATATAAATATATTATGATAAGTTAATTGTCATATTTATCTATATTATTTTATTATTTTTGAATAATAACTTATTTTTTTCTCTCCAACCACCTTAGTGGGTGGTTATTGATTTTGTGGCATGGGGAATAAAAGAAAATTAGCTTTCTTCTTCTTTCTAGATGCCTGAACTTCTACACGATTGAAGAGTTATCTATACGATCGAGATTGCCGAATCATTCTGTGAGTGTTCTTCAATCATCTTCTTCCTCCAAACTCAAACAAACCCTCAAAACCAAAATAGTCAGAGACCACCACTCTTGGGTTCTCACTCTAAGAATACCAAAGGCTCATTGTGGTAGTGTTCGATCTATTTGGTTTGTGAAGTTCTTGAAGAAGGTCTTCAAGAAGTTGCTGAGTTCAAGGCTCGTGACCGTTCGAGGGAATTACACGAAGAAAGGTTCTTCAAAAGTGATATCTCTTGAACCCTTTTTCTTTGTAAAAAGCATACTATAATTTGTTTATGAATGCATAACTTGTATGTTTACTGTAAATTTAGTTTTCAATAAAAAATGGAATTTGGACGATCTGCTTCTACTCAAGGATCTCCTTGTAAAATGAGTTCCTTCAATTGGTATCAGAGCTAAATTGTAGTTCTGATTCCAAATTCCATTTTTGTATTGAAATCATTTATATTTTAGTGGGTTTTAATTTTTCATTGCATTTATATGATAAATGTTTTTGGATGGTTATTGATGGATGTTTCAGGACATAAGTCTCTATTTTTTGCTTTCTATTTATCTAAAAGTTATTTTGTAAGGGTCCCTGCATTTTTGGGCAATAAATTGCAATCTAGTCTGTATTCTGTTGGGAATGTCCTAGAACTCACAGTTCGTAAATTTCATGTTAAACATTCTATTTATCGATAAAATATTATTGAGTATTTTATTCAATAAAATTGTTGATATTGCATTCTATTATGAAAATAAAATAAAAAAAATCCATGGCTATAGTATGAATACTTTAACTTTATAGAATCAAGTTATAGTATATAGCCTAAATGGTCTATAAGTATATGGATGAAATTGGGTATCTTATCGTGGTAACACTATTGGATGCAACCCATTTTGTATACTGATACAAATAATGTGATCCACAGATCATTTATGTAGAAACATATGAGTGGGGATATCCAATGCAATGAATTTTCTTAATACTGGACTTCAAAATAGTCACTTTTCTTTATAACAACCGTTTACTGTTAAAACTGACTATTTCATACTAAAATAACCTAGGATAACTCGAGTTTAATCCTGAGCTAACTACGAACTCTGTTTATTCAAGATTATTCTTTCATCTGCGTAGGTGAGAGTAGTCCAACAACACTACTCAATAAGTCTCCCATTTTTGGGATAAGACCGGATAGATAGCTGGGGACATAGTCTTGCAAGAAGGAATTCACTCCTTTGCAAGAAGGAATTCAATCCTACCTATCTTAGGGTTATCAGATAGGTTGTTCTCTTAAATGCTTATTCTTGATCTTGAACAATGGGGCCCTGAACTCTCTTGTTAGAGAGGGGCATGATTCATAAGTAGTATTATAAATCAGTTGTTCAATAGAGGATCAGTGAGAGTTTAAAAAGCAAGATGTATTCACAGGGTTAAAATAATAATTTTGACCCAGCTATGAATACGAACGACCTGTGAAGGATCGACTTATTGATTATATTAAGATATTAAATTAATCAATTAATTAAAAGGTTTAATTAAAACTATTTTTTATTGAAAATTAATTAATTGAATTAATTTTATGAAAAATCAATATTTAAATAAATCAGTTTATTTGAATATAAAATTGTTTTATTTAAAAATCAATTTGATTGATTTATAAAAACAATTTTTTGAGAAAAGTGGCTATGGTGCCAAGTACCTAGCTCAATCAAATTCCATTTTGTTTCTCTCTTAAATGTTGAAGTAGGAGTTGGCCTACATGCACCCCATCTCTCTGCATGAAAATGAGCCTATAAATTGAAGAATGAGACTGGGAAGTATGGAGGCATGTTGTGTTATTGAACCAAACTTCTGCTGAACTAGAAACCCTTTTCCCTCTCTCAAAATCATTTAAATTCAGCTCAATTTGAGTTTTTCCACCACACAATCCTCCTTAAAATTAGTAGAGAAGTTCTTGGTGGTAGTCTAATTATAGCTTCAAACTCAAATTCGTGGATTTCCTGTTGAATTCATGGATGTTTCTTCCAAGGTAATGTGTAACTCAAACCCTCTTGCAAACTTATTATGAGTAGCATGTTTTGAACTCAAATTAAGAATAGTTAGATTGCTTATTAATTCTGAATTTTTCCGTTGCATGTTATCTAACTCCTTCAATTGGTATCAGAGCATAATTTAGGCACTCAATATCATTATTTTGAGTTTGGTGGGTGAATTTCTAAGTATGTTTGAGTTTGTGACTGATATGGTATAAATTCAACTTATGGCATTAAAATTCTCTTTGATCCATTTGTTAAATTTCTAATTGGCTTTTTTTTAATAAGCTTATATGTGTGTTCGAGAGTTTGTAATTTATTTGGAGTCATTAGAGTTGAAATTAAGTTGTAATCAAAGAAAGAAGTGAAGAAGGCCGAGCTGCAGAATTCTGATGCTGAGCTTCTATTCAAGCAGTGTTGCCCTTGAGCATTGCAATGCTGCTCATATTTTCTGACCAAGATTCAATCGAGTATTGAGTGAGAGGGAGCAAGTAGAGAGTTTCAACTGATCCAGCATCGAGCAGCGAGTGAGAGGAAGCGAGCCACGAATTTGAACCAGTTTGACGAACGAGAGCAGCTGGTTTGATCGATTTTCTTCAGGTCCTATCCGGTTCGGCTTCAAATGGTTTTTAGCTGGTTCAGTTCAGGTAATTATGATTTAGTTCAAGGGGTTCAGGTCCGGTTTAAGCAGTTTGAGTTCAGTTTGGGTCGGTTTGAGCAATTCTTCCCCAAATTGAAGCTGTTTTTATAAATTTTTGTATTAATTTAGTAATTTTAATTACTTAGAAGCTAAAGTTGAACCATATTAGTATTATTTAATTATTTTATGCATGTGATGTGTATTATTTTTTAATTAAACATGTTTGTGCACATAGTATGCCATTTTTTATTTAAAATCCCACCATAGGTAAGCATGATACATGCATTATTGTATGTTGTAATTAGTTATAATATATATTATGCATATTTTAGGTCTTGTTAAAATTGATGTAATTGTTATATTAATTTGTATACCTTTGAAGCCTGTTATGGTTTAGTAAAGCATGTTTATTTTATAAGTTTGTTATAAAATGGAATTAGGCTTTAAATCCATAACAAAGATGAATAACACGCTCACTTAGGTTAACAACTTGTTTTAACAGTTAAAATAGATTGTTACCTTATAAAATTTGGTTACAAACTCAAAACAGTTCATAAACCTGTCTTAGGCTGGGGGTACTTAAGTTGACGGTTTATGTAACCCGACCTTACGGTCGTTTGGACATCTTATCATGTTAAAACATTTCTTAATCAAATCTATCTAGACCTCAACATCTATTGGATATGTGGCACCTTTAAACATCATTGCACCTAGGGCTTTGAGCTACTTGATGTCGTACTTCTTCTTTGGGGTTGCCTGTATGGACCTTACACTCGCCGCCAGCCTCTGGGTAATCCTATCAAACACCCTATCCTCTAGCTGGGGATCTACTCCCACCTGCGAGGAACTCGACTCACCCTCTGAAGTGGTTTCCTAAACTACTGGATCTCTACCTTTCCTCTTATTTGGATCTGGATCCTCTTGTACCTTGGGATCTTTAGCGATAAGGTCAAGGTCTCCATCTGTCGTCTGTTTGCTCCATCTGTCACTTCTTCTCGGTATAATTACCTAATCATGATGTACACATGCTAGGGACCCACAATATGGATTATACTAATGCATGAACTTTCATTTTCTCCCAAAACCTTCTGGTCTGATACCAACTTGTCATACCCTCTCACGGATTACCCTCTTAATCCAAAAAAGAATGTGACGACAGCAATTACCAACTCTTTTATGGCACTCTTTGCCTAACTTACATCCTTAACATGCCCTTAGAACCCTGGAAACTCATATACAATATATAACATACTACAAAAACTCCAACCCAATTAACATAACAAGGATTCAACACAACATATTTACATCATATTTATAGTTACAAGTTTAGCGGGTCCCTGAAGGAAATATAAACAAAGATTTTCATAAGAGAAAGAAAGATCTTTCCAAACCCATTGTGCAAAAATAAATACATTCACAAACATACAAGAATAATTATGCATTATAAAACAAATTACAACATGCTTTCATAACTAAATACAATAGGAATTGAGAGACATACCTTGAAGAAGGGAATTGAGAGACATACCTTAAAGAACTCTTCTTCTAAAAATCTCTTGCACTTGTGAACAATTGGACAACAATATCTTGCTTTCATAAGCAATCGCCTAGCCAACCTCTCGCTGTCGCTTACACTCACGAATAGTTTGCTCCTCGAACAGCAACCTTTTGACACTACCAGTCGGCAACTTTGGTATTCTCGGAGTGAGAATCCATAAGGTGTGGGCTCTATGTGAATTTGGTAGAGGAAAGAAGGAAGAAAATGATCAAACTACACGATTAAGTAAGTGGAAGAAAGGTTTTGTCTATCGCATAGACTTAGAGTACTTAATCGTTTAGTCAATCTCGCTCTCGTGAGAAATTGTCTAGCTGATCGTTTAATCTCTCGCTCAATCATTTACACGATCATTTAGAAAATCTCGCTCGATCGCTTAGTATCTCGCTTAATCATTTACACGATCGTTTAGAAAATCTCACTTGATCGCTTAGTATCTCGCTTACACAATCATTTAGCAAATCTCGCTTGATCGCTTAGTATCTCGCTTACACGATCGTTTAACAAATCTCGCTTGATTGCTTAGTATCTCGCTTACACGATTATTTAGCAAATATTGCTTGATCGCTTAGTATCTCGCTTACACGATCATTTAGCAAATATCACTTAATTTCTTACACGATCGTTTAATCTCTCGCTGAGGGCTATCGTGTAGTCTCTCGTGAGTAAACAATTAGTTAAGCCAATAATGAAGCGATCGTTCATAAAATGAAAAATCTTATCATTTTATCCTTCAGTTATTCAAAAATGAAATTAACTTCCCACTTGCACGGTTGATGGAGAAAATAACCAATTAAATAATTATCTCATAATTTTTTTTATATTAGATAAATATAATAACTAACCTATCATATTATATTTATAACTTATAGTTTTAATATCACATCATATGTAATATTTAAACCATAGTTTTTTTCTCCTTTATTTAATATAAATCATATTTATATCAATTCCTCCAATTAATGTATCTAATACATCAAATAAATTATATCACATATAATTGAACCAATTTAATTATATCATATATAATCAAATTCCCTCTTGTTAATTTGAACACTTCCAACTAATCCAAAAACTGATTCTCAACTTGAATCCATTGAGCTACCAAGGGGACCTCATGAACCTATAGTTTAAAGCTCCAACGGAACGTGAATAACTGACTAAACTCTTTATTCATGAGATCCACCATCCGTTAACTGTTGGTCACTCCACTAAAGAACAATAGTTGCACTATTCTCACTATAGATATATTTCTGTGTACATAAAACCAATCAACAGTGCGATGACCCTTCACAAATCGCTCGTAAGTACAATTGGACCAATTTACCATTTTGTCCCTGTAGTTACATCTAACTCCTTAAGTACCATTGATTTCTCTAATGAACAATAAGTCATAGTCCACTATGAGTAAGTCCTCTCTTCTAAAGAGAAGGTATGACTACTATGTTCAAGACCCAGAATCAGCCCTTAAGAGAGCAATTTATCTACTTACCCCTGTTTCAGGGAAGGAGTGAATTTCGTCTGGTGTAGTTGATAACGAGCAGAAATGCACGTTATTACAGCGCAAAGTTATAAAATAATGATGGATTGCGGCGGTAAAAATATATAATACTGCGTCCAAAAGCATTAAGTTTACAATATTGTGATCGCATGCGTCCATCGCATTAGAACAACTAACTTATGTATTTTATACAGGAAAATGTGTTGACACAAGATGAAATTGCGATCAAAGGAAAATTAGTGTCCGAGCGCATAAGAGATTGCGATTGCAATGCTATGCGATCATTTGTGTTCGTGAAAATCTGCTCAAGAAGGTGGCCGCATAAAGCCAGCACATCAAGGTGAAAGCTTAATAAATCACGATGGGACAGAAAGCTGATGACGGTCGATTCCGAATTAAGTTGAAATTCGTTAACGACACACTGTAGCAAGTACATTCAACTTTTTAGGTGACAAGTATCCGACGCATCAGACAGAGAATTAATGACATCCCATCAGTGCAATCATTCGAAAGAAAAAGTTCTTCACCTTGAAGCTCTATAAATACCGAAGGCCACCTTCATTGAAGGAGTTCGCCCACCTTCATTGAAGCTCTATAAATACCCTGTCCTTTGGCACTTATCGCATTTTATAACATGGGCATGGGCATCTTTGAACAGAGTTGGGTAAAAGTAGCCACACTGTAAGACTTTTGCTATAGTTCTTTGCCTCCCAAAATGTCCTCCATATGGGAACTCATGATAGAGTTCTAAAATGCTCTTGGCTTCATGCTCAGGGACACATCAACATATGATATGATCAGGTCCTTGTTGATACAGGAATGGATCATCCCAGAAATAAAATTTTGCGTCATGTCTTAGTTCTTCTTCTACTGGTAGGTATAATCATCCGGTAATTGACCGTAAACTATAAAGTTTACTATGTCCGCATACCATGGGATATTAATGCCTACTGCCATCAGCAGCTCATCGGGAAATCTTTCCTCAATATCTTTTTCTGTCCCTTGAACCTTGCCGTTTTCTAGTCTTGACAAATGATCTGCGACTTGGTTCTCAGTGCCCTTCCTATCTTTAATTTCTAGGTCAAACTCTTGTAGGAGCAGTACCCATTGTATCAATCTTGGTTTTGCCTTCTTCTTCGTCATTAGATACTTAATCGTAGAGTGATTTGTATACACCACCACATTTGTTCCGATCAGGTATTGTCGAAACTTCTCTAGTGTAAATACCACTGCGAGCATTTCTTTCTCTGTGGTCGTATAGTTCTCTTGCACATCGTTCAGTGTTTTACTCGCATAATAAATGGGATGCAAAACCTTCTCCCGACACTGACTTAAAACTGTACCCACACCATATCCGCTAGCATCATACACCAATGCAAAGGTTTGTGTCCAATCTGGGGCAACCAAAATTGGAATGGAGATAAGTGCATCTTTTAATGTCTTAAATGCTTTAGTGCAGGCAGCATCAAACTTATACTCGTGGTCAACTTCGAGAAGTGCACTAAGGGATCTTACAATCTGAGAGAAGTTGCGAATAAATCTTCTATAAAATCCCGTGTGACCCAGAAAGCTCCTTAGTGTCTTTACATTTACTAGTGGAGGTAATTTGGAAATTGCGTCGATTTTTGCTTGATCAACTTCCAATCCTGCCTTGGAGATTTTGTGATCCAAAACTATTCCTTCCTCCACCATGAAGTGGCATTTTTCTCAATTCAGTACAAGATTTGTTTATACGCATCTCTTCATGACTTTTTCAAGGTTGGTCAAATAGGAGTCATAGTTATTGCCGAAAACTGAGAAATCATCCATGAAAACTTCGACTGACTCCTCCAAGTAATCCAAAAATATTGCCATCATGCATCGCTGAAAAGTGCCTAGTGCATTACAGAGTCCAAATGGCATGCGTCGGAATGCGAACATACCAAATGGGCATGTGAAGGTTGTCTTGTTCTGATCCTCCGATGCAATTACTATTTGGTTATACCCTGAATAGCCATCAAGAAAGTAGAAAAGTTCATTCCCCACAAGTCTGTCCAACATTTGGTCAATGAACGGGAGTGGAAAGTGGTCATTTTTAGTAGCCAAATTTTGCTTGCGATAGTCCATGCAGATTTTCCACCCAGTAGTTATCCTTGTGGGAACCAATTCATTCTTGTCATTGGTGATGACTGTCATCTCCCCTTTCTTTGGAACACACTACACTGGGATTACCCAGCTGCTATCGAATATTGGGTAGATGACACCGGTGTCCAGCCACTTTACTATTTCTTTCTTTACAACCTCTTTCATGGCAGGGTTTAAGCGACACTGCCTTTTTACTGATCCATTCTTTCCTTCCTCTTGACGAATCTTGTGCATGCAATATGAGGGGCTGATTCCTCGAATATCTACCAAGGTCCATCCTAAGGTTTTTGCATTATTTCTCAGGATCCGTATGAGAGCATTTTCTTTCTCCTTACTTAGTGATGCAGAGATGATAACAGGTAACGTGTCGTTACTTCCTAAGTAAGCATACTTTAAATGTACTGGTAACGACTTTAACTCTAACATAGGATCTAATGATGGCTTAATACACTGCGAAGTCCGTTCAGATAACTTGAGTGGTTCGAAATTAGATTAAACATGAATTGTGGCACAATCTTCCTCCACTAATGCGTCGTCTTCAAAATCTTCCTCTTCCATTTCTTTTAGGGGTTCGTGTAGCTGTTCTCCCTACAGTTCCTTGATGTATTGGTCGTTTTCTATATCTCCTGGATATTTCAACGCATTGAGTACATTGAACTTTACCTCTCGATCATCAACTCGGATGGTCAATTCTTCCTTTTGTACATCGATCAATGCTCGCCCTGTGGCGAGAAATGGGCATCCCAAGATGATAAGGATTTCTCTATCTGCCTCATAGTCCAATATAACGAAATCTGCGGGGAAGATAAACTTGTCTACGTGCACGAGAACATCTTATATCTTGCCCTCTGGAAGCTTTATTGATCTATCGGCTAACTGTAATGTAATCGTGGTTGGTCTGGCTTCGCCAATGTTTAGCTTCTTAAAGATTGACAAGGGCATCAAATTTATGCTCTCCCCCAAATCACACAATGCGTTATTGACCATCTTCCCTCCTATGGTGTAGGATAATGTAAAAGTCCCGAGATTCTTCATTGTAGCAGGGAGATTATTTTGAAACAAAGCACTACACTCGTATGTTAGTGCAACTGTTTCATTTTCTCCGATCTTTCTCTTGTTGGTTAGAATGTCCTTGAGGAATTTCACATAGCTCGACATCTGCTCTAATGCTTCTATTAAGGGAATATTAATATGCAGCTGTTGAAGAACGTTCAGTAACCTCTGAAATTGCTTACTATCGTCTTTCTTTTTCAGCCTAGACGGGAAAGGTGGAGGCTAGCAGCGTGTTTCCTACTCACTTTGCTACTTAGTGAGGTCCTGTGCTTGCTGTGTGTTATTGGTTGGAGGTTGCGTTGATTGAAAATTGAAGTCTCGAGAAGCTTCATCTTTTGTAAATAATCTTGCTTCTAAATTGAGGTTGCTTTCGTTATTTTGTACTTAGTCATCATCAATAGTTAAATTAGCTGGTACTGATGCCGCATCTGGTATCTTCGGTGCAGTTGGGGCTATTGTTCTGCCGCTCCATAATGTCACGACATGACATTTTTCTTTAACTTTTGGCCCCAATATTCCTGAACTTCCTTGTGATGTACCAGGCATTTTCTTCTTTAATTCTCTTGCAAGTTGATCTATTTGGTCTTCTAATTCTTTGAGAGAGTCAGCTTGCGACTGTCTCATTGCCTTGCTTTGTTCAATGTAATGCTTTAGTGACGTTTCCAGAGACAAGGTACTACAAGAGGTATTATATGCAAATAATTGGTCGCATGGCTATGTACCTTGAAAATTACTTAGACTACAGTCCGGGGTAGTGAAGACCGGAGGGTTTCCTCGATCCTCTTGGTAACTAAATTGATAAAAACTATGGTCTTCGTGATAGAGATTCTCTTCCCAACCGAAAATTGGGTGATTCCCCCAATCATGGTTATGGTTGTTGCCCCATGATTCATCATAAATAGCATATACAGGTTGTTGATCCCATGGGCAGACATCTGTTGAATGTACTTATCCCCATTGAGTGAAATCCATAGCGGTCATATGAGTCACCGCGTTAACTTGGGCTGCTCCCTGGGAGAGAGTTTTCTGTTGATTAACCACCGTCTGGAGGAGCAATGTCATCGTGGTCATTTGTTCGATCAATGCGCTCATTGTGTCTGTTGGCACATCGGCCCTCTCTACTCTTTCTAGTTCCAGACATCTTACCTCAAGCCCATTATCAATCCATTCGTCAGAATGTCACGATATATAATCCAAGATGCCCTTTGATTTCGTATATGACTTAATTCATTAATCCTCCATCTGTAGAGGAGTCGGCAACTTCTCGTGTTGATGGGTCTAGGCCATTGTAAAAGGTTTCAATTAAGATACTATTAGGAATCCCAATATATGGACAGTTCTTTACTAACTGTTGGAATCGCATCTAAGCGTTGCTCAGGGTTTCATAACTCTTCTGCTCAAAATTCAACACCTCTCTTTACCTTCTTATGTTAATAGATGGAGGGAAGAATTTATTTATGAACCTATAAACCAACTGTCCTTATTCATGAATTTTGCCCGACTCTAATGCTTGAGCCCACCTCTTTGCTTCATTCTGCAATGTGTACGGGAATAGATACAACCTAATGTTCTCTGGAGTTACGCCAGCTAGGGAGAACTTGCCGCACATCTCCACGAAGCTGGTCAGGTAGGCATGCGGGTCTTCACCTTGCAAACCTCCAAATTGCCTTATATTCTAGATCATTTGTAACATGATCAAATTGATCTCAAAACAGATATTCTCCTTAACAGTTGGCCTTGAGATTCCAGGCGAAAAATCGTACAAGTTGGGTGCCGCATAGTTTTGCATTGGGATATTGCGATCACTTGCCAAGAATATGGGATGCTGGGTCGGTCGAACAACCCCTTGATTTACTTCTGGCACTGCATTATCGTTATTATTTGCCATGCTGGCCGCCTTTTTTTCGTCGATTCCTATTTTGGCGTATTCTCACGTGGAAGGTTCGCTTGATCTCAGGGTCAGCTATAAATTCTGGTTCAGCATCAGAACTCATACGTCGTCAGGTTGCTCTCCACGTTAAACAACCAGTACAATGAGATCTGTCCTGTAAAAAACCAAAAACCACTCAAACAATAAACCGTTGACCAAGTCCCGGGTAACGGCGCCATAAACTTGTTACGCGTGATTTGTATGTATAATATTCAATGCTCATAATGATGCGATACTACTACTATTTATGCGTTAATTAGAGATGCTCAAGTAGTATGCCCTGCGTTGTCACAAGTGTCCTTACGAGGGAACCAAGTGTAATTCCACCGTAAGTTTCTCGGTGTGATCCGAGGTCGAACACGGGTAAGTGGTGCCGGTTATTGCGGTATGTTCATGGTATATGCGACCGGGTTTTTCAATTCTTTATAAAAGTTTGTACAGTATGTAAATTACAGTAAAATAAAGGAAAGCAGTAGAATGCGATAAAACATAAAAATACAATAAACCTAAGCTAGATGTTACAAGATACAGGCTTTATGTGCAAGATAATAGGATTAAGGCTGGCTGTGAAGATTGTGCAAAGACGTGGGATGCGACAACAAGTCTTGTGAACAGATTAGAAAGAGGAAGATAAGTATTACAAACAACGCAAGTTCTTAATTGAATTGAAGGTATAAATACTATTTCGCTCTTTTCTTGGCGTACACCTCTTAGTGATCGGCCATGTTTTCCACATGTCTATGGTAAAACAGAGTTTAACA
Organism: Benincasa hispida; assembly: GCF_027475165.1. Classification (NCBI taxonomy): domain Eukaryota; kingdom Viridiplantae; phylum Streptophyta; class Magnoliopsida; order Cucurbitales; family Cucurbitaceae; genus Benincasa; species Benincasa hispida. The sequence continues at coordinate 11,304,505 of NC_143482.1, forward strand.
TAATGAACACAAGGTTGCTTCCATGTCTGGAAGTACTACTCGCTTTAGTTAACGCACTCTTCTGACTTTCTCTCGATAGATCAGAATAACATCTTCACTTCTGCTTTCATAGGTGAAGATACCGTCTAGCATGCTTTAGCTAAACGTATTTTATAACTTTAATACATATTATGTTCTTGGTGATTCATATTGCTTATCAAGGGATTAAGAAAACATCATGAAGAAAGTGACTAATGGGTGAACGGAAATAGATAGAGAAAGGTAAACGAAATCTATCAAGACATTCAATATTTCTACTAAGTGTTTGATACATGATGTGTGAATGAAGAGATAAAGAAAATATGGAATACAATGAAAGAGAGATAGAATAGATACAATCTGGTGCCAATGTCTTGGCACAGATTCGATGGAAATCTGCTTGCCAGATAGGATGGTTTTGATGGTAGGAAGAGCTTCCCTTTCAGGCTTGCTCCACCGGTAGCAAGGGTCTCTGCACAGAGCTTCGATCGGGTATACAGCTGGTCGGATCTGATATTTACCTTTCGGCCTTATCTCTTTCTCTTCCTGGATTTCTTCTTTTCAGCACTCAGCTCAGCCTTTTTCTCTCTAAAATATTACATCACTTAGCCCAGTATCAAATAGCATAATTTTGTCTGATTTCGCTGGGGTATTTATAGGAGCAGATCCTTTGACTCCGGCCATGTGGTCCCCACTTGATGGTTATGGTAATTTCAGAGATGGAGGGATATTATTCCTTCTGTTATGCAATCAGACCATCAATTCTACACAACCGTTAGTTGTACACGTGTCTCAATCCTCCGCCCTTGCGTTGCTCGGTTGCATCTTTCGATCATGGGTTCACATGCAGTGTTTGTATTTATTACCGCATACGGTCAAAGCATAACTCTGGACCGACTGTCGCATTGCGCCGTTACTTCAGTAATCGTCTCTTCATGGTTGATCGACGGGTGCAATGTGACAGAGATGCGTTGATTAGTTTCTAATTATCCTTGAGCGCAAGCGGTGACTTGGTCTCCTGCAAAACAGAGTAAAGTATGGCTTGTCCTCCATCTTTTTGGCGTTAGTGGGTGTAATTGCAAACATTTATAATTATTGTCTTACTAAGTTAATTTTCATACAATTGGCGCATAATTACTAACTTTTGGCCGCAACATCTAGATAATATGGCATAAATAACTTGTATTTCTACAAGTTATTATACCCCTAAATTTAGATATATGTTTGTCCTCAAGCATATCTTCTACTAAGGCAATCATGCTCCATTTCTATCCTATATTTTTGCGATGATTGGTTGCTCCGAATGTGCTCCGAATGTTACACTTAGGCATATTACCTGACATCGCACTTTCCTTCTATCCTTGGTAATTCTTAGCAAGCCTTACTTTATGCTTCTATGTAACAAAATTCTGCTCGAAGACACTTTTCGAGTTTTCAAAATAGAATGTTCATCTCTTCATTATCAAAACAACTTGATGTATCTATATGAGGTGAGCAAAACTTTGTGTCATTTATTCACTTAAAGAAAGGTTGTCATGGTTACACTCTTTTTTTGGCTTGTCCCCACGGGTGTCATGCGAACATCCAACTACGGTAGTGTTCTAGTTCTAACTTTAACTCATGATAATTAGAGGAGTTGTCCCTTGCCTTCTTTTCCCCTTTTTTTTGCTTATACTACGTTGTTCTTGGAAACCCACCTTCGTTTTGGCTTGCTCCTATGGGTATCTTATGAACATCCAACTACGAGCAGGTTCCTTTCACAACTAAACTCTTATCAGGTTGGGAACAGTTTTGAAATTTTCTTTTGCCCTGACATTGGAGTTTTGCATAAAATTTTTGTTTTGTTTTGTTTTTTTTTAACGAAAATGGACACATTTTCTGAAAGACTACTTACTTCTCATTTCATCTGCTCAGACCTTCCCCACCCCCAAATTTAAAGATGAGCAAAGTCCTCATTGCCTTGTTTGGATAGACTAGACAAATACTTAGAAGAAAATTCTAAAATGAAGGTTTGAGCAGGACTTTGAAAGATAAAAGGTAAAGTACTGCTAAACTAAGAGTTAACTAAGTGTTAGTCAGAATTTACTAGGTATGGGAAATGTTTCTAAGTGTAACACATAATACATCATAGCAATGCAATGAAGATCGTAAAAATATAGCAAAGATTAACAAAGGAAGATAAAGAAAGAGGCACATGCTAAAAGTATAGTGAATTATGTATTTTGATTGTATTGACTATTAACAAAGTATGCAAATATACTACAAATGGTCGCATTACAAACAAATTTTTCTCATGCCTGTACAAGAGTCAAAGAATTTGGTGAAGTTACAAAATTTGATTCAGATGGGTGCATGATTTGCAGCTCACAACATGCTTCCAATAAATGCAGATACATTTTTGCTAAGGACAGGCAACACACATATATCCCCGTAGCACACCCCTTAACTAAATTCGATATAGATGGGTTCTCCTCCTCTAGGAATTCGATATAGAAATCATTGATCGCAAGGGGACGGAAAATCAGGTTGCGGACCATTTATCCAGATTAGAAAATCTAGAAGTTGACCACAACCAGTTAGAGGTGAATGCAACTTTCCCAGACGAGTAGCTATTTAAGATTGAAGAATTACCATGGTACGCGAATGTGGTCAATTTTCTGGTTTGCGAACAATTTCCCGAAGACTATACAGACCACAAAAAGAGGTGGCTCAGACATGAATGCATATCATATTATTGGGATGAGCCAAATCTTTATAACAGAGGGCTAGTCCAGATTTTGCGCCTATGAGTACCAGATGCTGCTCACCAACACATATTATCACAATGTCATGACTCACCAGACAGAGGACACTTTGGAGGCCAGCGCACAGCAGCGAAAGTATTACAAAGTGGGTATTATTGACCAACATTATTTAAGGATGCAAGAGACTACACGATGAAATGTGACCAATGCCAACGCACGGGAAATATTTCATGGAAGCATGTGATGCCTATGAACATCATTTTAGAACTGGATTTTTTCAACGTCTGGGGCATAGACTTCATGGGACCATTTCCACCATCGAATGGTCACAAATACATTTTGTTAGCCGTTGACTATGTTTCCAAATGGGTAGAAGCGGTAGCATGTGCTGTAAACGATGCGACAATAGTCTCCAAGTTCTTGAAGAAAGATATCTTTGCTCATTTTGGTACACCATGTGCCAAAATGAGTGATGAAGGCTCGCACTTTGTTAATCACATCGTCAAAAAATTTGTTGCTCAAATATAATACCCTCCATAAAGTGGCCACTACATACCATCCATAGACAAATGGTTAAGCTGAAGTGTCCAATCGGGAAATCAAGCTGATATTAGAGAAGGTGGTGAAGCCTTCACGAAAAGATTGGGCAACAAAGCTGGACGATGCCTTGTGGGCATACAGGACCGCCTATAAGACACCTATAGGCATGTCCCCATATGCATTGGTGTTTAGAAAGGCATGTCATTTACCACTTGAGCTAGGGCATAAAGCACTGTGGGTGGTGAAAAAGCTAAACTTTGACCTAAAGGCCGCAGGGGAAGCAAAGAAACTTCAATTGGTCGAGCTGGAGGAATGGAGAACTCACACATACGAGAATGCAAAGATTTACAAAGAGCGCGAAAAGCGCTGGCACGACAAACAATTATGCGAGAAGAATCTCCAAGTCGAGCAAAAGGTCTTACTATTCAATTCGCGGCTACGACACTTTCCTGGGAAATTAAAGTCACATTGGTACGAACTCTTCATAGTCAGAGAGGTATTCCCGCATGGCACGGTTGAATTATCAAATGAAGACAAGACCAACGCATTCAAAGTTAATGGGTAAAGAGTCAAAATATATCGCAGAGAAGACGTACATCGCAAGGTTGCCTCCATACACCTGAGGAACTCGAACCGAAAAAGAAGTGGGCGGTCCCTGCACAATCATGCGATTCAAATTCATTAGAGACCCAAGTTTTGTGAAGTATCCATTAAAATCTTCAATTCATGAACTTATCTTTATCTTCTTACTATTATTATCAGTTCGTTATCCATTGCATAAAAAAAAAAAAATTTGCGCCACAATCGTGTGTGTTGAAACGATCGTGGTAAACAATTTTATTAACTCTGTCTGTCATTTGACCCTCTCGATGTTTTCTTTACAACGATCGAGATGAACGATTGCAGAGGAGCTGCACAAAAGACGCAACTACTTTATGCCACCACCGCAATCAAAGAGAGCAATTCGCCGCAAAGAAGGATGCGTCCACAAATAATGCAGGTGACAGAGAAAATTTGGAGGTTGTATCTTTCCTTGACTTTTTCTATTCCAAATTTTCACTCTCGCATCGCATTTTAAATTTGAAAATTTTATCATGGCATCCTCTTTAGTCGGCGCAATCATTTGACATTGATTAATTTAGTAAGTGACTGCATTATTTCTCTTTGCCAATTATGATTTCAATGATGAAACACATACCTCTATTTTTTTTGTATATACTAAAGTCAACATAATTTTAGGACAGTCAACTCATGAAATATTTCTAAAAGTTAGTGGTTTGCTAGCTGTTTTTCAAACTGACTTTTTACGAATCTTCCTAAGAGTATCGCATGATTTCTTTCAATCTTTCAGCAATGAGGATATTGCTGAGTTTAAATTTGGGGGTGCGTGTATTCTTATCAACCTTGCTATTTGTAGGCATTACAAAAAAAAGTAATAAAAAATATCATAACGTTGCGATCGGATCCTACTCGTAGTTGGATGTTCGCATGACACACGTGGGGGCGGAATCGTGATCAATGCATAAATAAATGATTGCAACTCCGCTGCCAAATGGGCAGGAGTTTAGACTGAGGAAGAGTGCCTACTCGTAATTGGATGTCTGCATGACACACGTGGGGGCAAGCCAAAATGAAAGCTAGGCACTTGGAACAGCACAAGTTCATAGAAAAAATAATATATGTCTATAATACATAAGGATAACAATCAATTGGAAATACCCCAGTTGAAAAAGTTTTTAGGAAATAAATCATGCGATGCCCTGGAAACAAGTAAAGTCTTTTTGAAGGTTAAACTTGCAGTCCCTAAATTTTAGAAATATTTCAAGAAGAGACCTGGATAAGAATTAAGGAGATTTTGGTACGTAGGATTTGAATAAGGCAACCTTGAAAAATCTAGGAAAGAAGAAGGCGGTCGACTTTCTAAAGAAAATCTTTAGTTTATGCTTGAGAAAAGCATTGTTTTAAATTTAAGGGTGTGATAACGAACAGAAATGTATGTTATTACGGTGTAAAGTTATAAAACAATGATGGATTGCGGCGGTAAAAATATATAATATTGCGTCCAAAAGCATTAAGTTTACAACATTGTGATCGCATGCGTCCATCGCATTAGAATAGCTAACTTATGTATTTTATGCAGGAAAATGAGTTGACATAAGGCAAAATTACGATCAAAGGAAAATTAGCGTTCGAGCACATAAGAGATTGTGACTGCAAGGCTATGCGATCGTTTGCGTTCGTGAAAATCTGCTCAAGAAGGTGGCTGAATAAAGCCGGCGCATCAAAGTGAAAGCTTAATAAATCACAATGGGATAGAAAGTGATGACGGTCGATTCCGAATTAAGTTGACAAGCCGTTAACGATACACTGTAGCAAGTACACTCAACTTTTTCGGTGACAAATATCCAGCGCATTAGACGGAGAATTAATGACATCCCATCAATAATCATTCGAAAGAAAAAGTTCTTCACCTTGAAGCTCTATAAATATCGAAGGCCACCTTCATTGAAGAAGTTCGCCCAGTTTAGAGGGTTCACCATATAGACGATAGTTAGCTTCGTTTTAGTTTTCATATACTTAGAAGGTGGAAGCGAGAGAAGGGAAAAGACACCGAAAATCGTCCTAGTCAACTTGAGAGAGTGCTGGGGAGCATGGAAAACAGAGAACGGGCCGATCTTGCAAGGGCAAGAATATCTTTTGAGTAGAGTAGAGAAGAACAGTGTAAAAGCCTTGGGAAGCAAGAAATTTCTACTAAGCTTTTTATCTTTTTTTCACATTGTCATTCTATATTTTGATTTCATATATAGAATGGAACTTGCATTTCTACATCTGTTTACTCTCTTTAAAATACGCATGAGTAGCTAAAACTATCGAATGGGTTGAGAAGTACTTAGCTAACATGACCTAGGAACTTCATTTCATGCGATCATCTTGTCTTATGTTACACCCATCACCCCTTTAAAGCTACTCGAGAGAGAGTCTAAAGAAAGAACCTCAGACTTGAGAGAGCTAGGTTAGAATCTAAACTTGAGAGAGCAAGATTAGATCTGTATAAGCAAGAGATAGAAACTTAGAGATAAGCTCTGTTTGCCAACATGCATCGCATGCACCCTAGAGATAGGTTATGGTAGTATGCGGTCACTTTGTGTATGTGTGTGCCATTCATCATCGCATAGACAAGAATAGAGGCTTAGATGTAAGTCCTATAGACATCATCACATACATGCATGCATTCTAAAACTAGAAGTCGTAGCATTTGCATTGAGAGATGACTTGTTGTTGTATGTATGTAGCATGATCGCATAACATTAACGCAATCCTAGGAAGTGTTAGCTAAATCCCTTCTCAACCCGTTCCCCTGTATACTCATCGCATCTTTCGTATTATTAACTCTTTTCTCAACTCCACCGCATAAAATTTACGCTTCAACCAACCAACCAACCAACACATTGTTTTATTTGTTACCGCAAAGTAATAAAAAATTACCATTGCATTTTGTTTTCTTAGTCCCTGTGTTCGACCCTGGGCTTACCAGACAACTCAGAAGGATTTATACTTGGGTCTTGCTGAGAAAACTTACATGCACGACGCATACTCCACCATCGCATTCTACTCCATTATTTAATCGCAATAACGAAATGCATCAGTAGCTGAGTTCCCAGCTCCCTAATCAGACGAATCCTTAAAAAGGTAGGTTTGTTAAGTTGGCAATCTGGCCACTCCCATACTAATCAAAGGACTGCCCTCATAGGCAGGAGTTCACAACTCACTCAGTATTAAGAACATATCATCTATGGTCATTTTAGTGAAATGTAAGTCTCAATTATCAACGGCGTTATATAAAGAGACTAATAATTTTGTCGTTTGGTCTTATACAAACTCTTTGTATAGGATACCCCCAATTGAAGTAAATCTAAACAAATATCTCCATGAGCAGCGAAAGTGGATCGTTCCAAATTCTATTCAAAATGAACACAACAATCATAGTCTAACCGGAAACGAACAGATTATGCATATACAAATATTACAGCATGTTACAATAAGATTCAAGGGATAGAGTATGCGTACCTTTGAAGAACCATTCTTCAAGTATCTCTCGATTAGCTTCCAATGTGTCCACAGCAACACTCGAACGCAACTAACATAACACCAACAACATGAACAACCAATAGCTCCTCGAACCCAATCAAGTCCAACTCTATTAATGAACGGAGTAGAACACTACCATAAGTGTTACCTTGGTATTCTCGGTCTGAGAATCCAAGAGTTGTGGACTCTGTATGATCTTAGCTTGAGGAAGATAGGAGGTATACAATTGAGTAGACGATCGAGTAAGTGGGAGATATGAACACTGTCTATCCCATAGACGATGTACTCGATTGTTTAGTAAATGGAAGCCTATCGCATAGACTTTGCTACTCGATCATTTAGCAACGATCAAAATAGTAACAATCGTATAGTCAACTCTTAAACAATCGTTTAGTCTCTCAACGGCTATCGCTTAGTAAAAACTCTTTTTACTTGATAGCCTATTCTGTGAGAATTTCCTGAATGAAAATCAACCGCTAAATTTGGAAGACAATTTTTGTTTTATCTCACGGTTACCACTAAACTTCCAATAACCTCCCACTCAAATCGACTATTAGAGAAAAAGAATTAATTATCATATAATTAATATATTATAAATAAATATGATAACCAACTTATCATATTATATTTATAACCTATAGTTTTAATATTTCATCATATGAAACATATAAGCCATAGTTCTTTTTCTATTTTATGGTACTTAATATAAATTATATTTATATTAATTCCTCCAATTAATGTATTAAATACATCACATCAATTATATCAAATATAATTGAATTTTCTCTGGTTAATTTGAACATTTCAAACTAACCCAAAATCTGATTCTCAAATTGAACTCATTAAGCTACCAAGGGGACCTCATGGATCTGTAGCTTGAAGCTTCAACGGTACGTGAATAACTGACTAAACTCTTTAGTCACGAGATCCACCATCCGTTAACTGCTGGACACTCCACTAAAGAACGACAGCTGCACTCTTCTCATTACAGATATATTTCTGTGCCCAAATAACCAATCAATAATGCGATAACCCTTAACAAGTTGCTCGTAAGTACAATTGGGTCAATTTATCGTTTTGCCCCTATAGTTACATCTAACTCCTTAAGTACCACTGATTCCTTTAATGAACAATACATCATAATCCTACTATGATCGAGTCCTCTCTTCCAATTAGAAGGTATGGCCACTATTTCAAGACCCAGAATCAACCCTTAAGGTAGCAATTTATCTACTTACCCCTGCTTCGAGAAATGAGTGAATTCCATCTTGTGTAACTGAGTTCTTAACTCCCCAATCAGACGAATCCACAAAAGGGTAGGCTTGTTGAGTTGGCAATCTGGCCACTCTCACCCATATTAATCAAAGGACCACCTTTATTGGCAAGAGTTCGTAAACACTCAGGATTAAGGTCATGTCACTTATGGTCTTGTTAGTGAGATGTAAGTCTCAATTATCAATGGTGTTATATAAAGATACTTATCTTCTCGTGGTCCGGTCTTATACAAACTCTTTGTATAGGAAACCTCCACTTGCATGTCTCCACATGAATGGTGAGGATCAGACCATTTGTAGCACTTTACAACACTTGTAAACATCTACAAAGTGGGTCATATCCGTAGTGTCACCAGGATAAGGTATCCCTCCTTTATCCTTATACTACAGACCATTTAGGTTATTGCTTAAGGCATGATCCACTTGTATGTCTCACATACATGCTTAAGCTTACATGAAATAACAACTGATCTTAGTTTATTGGATATGAGTAAATGCAAATAAAATAACACTTATTTTATTAATAACAATGTGTACAAAAAGTTTACAAACTACGAGACCACTGGGAGAATTAGGACACCAATCACAAGAATCTCCCACTTGTCCTAATGCCTTGGGAGACTAATGTATAATATACAATAAACTAGGGCATAGTCTATACCCGAGTATCATCTCCCACTTGCCCTAGATAAGGTGCCGCATGTCCTGTAGACGCAGACTCTCCAGTTGACCCTCGAACACTTTAGCCGTGAGAGCCTTTGTAAACGAATCAACAATGTTGTGCTCCAATGCGATCTTCGTGACTATCACATCACCACGATGCACAATCTCCCTGATCAAATAATGATACTTCCGTTTGATATGCTTGCCTCTTCGGTGACTCCGAGGTTCTTTAGAATTTTCCACAACCTTGCTGCTATTACGATAGAGAGTGATCAACAAAGACATATTTGGAAGAACTTTCAAATATGTAAGGAACTTCCTAAGCCAAACATCCTCTTTAGCAGCTTCATAAGTGGCTATGTATTCGTCTTGCATAGTGGAGTCCACGATCCATCCTTGCTTGATGTTTCACCAAACTACAACCCCTCTATTTGGAATGAACACTGACCCTGATGTCGATTTTTGAGAATCTTTATCAGTCTGAAATTAAGGGGTTGTGTATCCAATAAGGATCAAATCTTTATCTCCATACACGAGCATATAGTCTCTTGTTCTCCGAAGATATTTGAGAATTGTTTTGACCACCGTCCAATGATCTAATCCTAGATTGGACTGATATCGACTGACAACTCGTACTGCATAGCAAATATCAGGTCTAGTACATAACATTGCATATAAAAGGCTTCCAACAACCAAAACAAAGGGAATTCATCTCTATTCCTCAACCTCTTGAGGTGTCTTAGGACACTTCTTTAGACAAAATAATTCCATGCCTGAAGGGTAATAAACCCCTCTTGGAATTCTGCATCGAGTACCTCATCAATATCTTGTCAATGTACGATGCTTGAGACAACGCCAACCTCTTGTTCTTACATCCCGAATAATCTGGATCCCTATAACATAATGCGCCTCTCCCAAATATTTCATTTGGAATTGGCAGCTAGCCACGATTTAATATCAATAAAAAAACCTACATCATTCCTAATGAGTAGGATATCATCAACATATAGCACCAGGAAAGTTACTGAGCTGTTAATGATTTTCTTGTAAATACAAGGCTCATCAACATTCTGATCAAAGCAAAATGATTTGATCGCACTATCAAATTTAATGTTCCACGATCTAGATGCTTATTTTAGCCCATAAATGGACCTATTAAGCTTGCAAACTCTTTGCTCATGCTCTGGAATAATGAATCCCTCTGGTTGAGCCATGTAGATGGTCTCCTCAAGATTAGCATTGAAAAAGGCAGTCTTGACGTCCATTTTCCATATCTCATAAACATAAAATGTGGCTATGGATAGGAGAATCCTGATAGACTTCAACATTACAATAGGTGAGAAAATTTCCTCATAGTCCACTCCCTCGACCTAGGTATAACCCTTTGCCATGAGTCTAGCCTTAAAGGTCTACACTTTTCCATCTATACCTCGTTTTCACTTGTAGATCCACTTACATCCTATAGGTTTTACCCCATAAGGCTAATCCACAAATTTCCATACAGAATTGAAGTACATAGACTCCATTTTCTGATTAATGGCTTTAATCCACTCATTTTTGTCAACATCCTCCAATGCTTGCTTATAAGACAATGGATCCTCAACTCCATCATCAGACATGATGTTTTGGGCTTCAGTCAAACCCATGTAGCATTCTGGTGGGTTCGCAACCCCCCCACTACGTCGAGGCAGTCTCAACTCCTAAGATGGTCGACTAGATGAATCGACATCAACAACTCTTGTTGATCTATCAGTCTGTTCAAAAACTCTTGTTGAACTCTCAGTAGTCTCTTTAGAAATCTCACGTAAAACCAGCTTACTTCGTGGTTTATGATCCCAAATGTGGTCTTCTTCCAAGAATATAACATTTTTCGACATAAACACTTTGTTGTCACTTGAATCATAGAAGTATCCACCCTTCATTTCTTTGGGCTAGCCTATAAAGAGGAAAACTTTAGAACGTGGTTCCAACTTTTTAGGGTTAGTCACAAGCACATGGATCGGACATCCGCAAATCCTAAAATGGCATAAACTACCTTTTTATCCTCTCCACAGTTCAAAAGGCATTTTAGAAACACTCTTTGAGGGAACGTTGTTCAAAATATAACATGCAGTCTTCACTGGAAATCCCCAAAAGATGAGCATAACTCATCATAGACCGAACCATATTCAATTGGGTTCGGTTTCTCCTTTCTTATATACCATTTTGCTGAGGTGTACCTGGGGCCAAGAGTTGGGACGTGAGTCCATGTTCTATCCTATAGTTCTAGAATTCTAAATTCATATACTCTCCACCACGACCAGATCATAGTGTTTTTATCTTCTTACCTAACAAGTTTTCAACTTCAGCCATATCATTCTTAAACTTTTCAAGAGTGTCAGACTTATGTTGCATTAGGTATAGATACCCATATCTTGAATAATCATCTATGAAAGAGATGAAATATTCATACCCACCTCTAGCTCGAACACTCAACCAACCATAGAGGTCTGAATGTACAAGCTCCAAGGTTTCTTTGGCTCTATAACCTTTCCCAGTAAAAGGTCGTTTGATCATCTTGTCTTTAAGGCATGATTCATATACGGCAAGGAGTTTTCTTCTAAACCTTTTAGAAGTCCACATTTCACCACTTCTTGAGGTTCTTAATCAGACACGAGAAACCCTTGGTCTTTTGGCAGAACATTAATTAAGTTCGACTCTTGTTTTTTTATATGAGGAACTACAAAAACATTATCTAGTAACATTATCTAGAACAGATAATATTTCTTGTCCAAAAATAACTTCAGCCTGCCTACAGCAACAGTTGAAACAACTCACTAGTATCGACTCGAAGAGTCAACTCTCCATCTTCCAACGTTTTCCAGGAACTAAATCATTGGTAGGAAGAACTGACGTGATTAATAGCATCTGCATCAAGTATCTAGGTAGAATCATCATTCTCTACCAAACATGTCTCCAAGACCAATAAATCACATTTACCGTCTTTAGACTTCTTCCTCTTTAGGAATGTAGTGGGATCAATGTCAGAACCTATATAAGCTCCAAGTTCCATTTCAGAGAATAATTCTCGTCGATGAACTTCATCTGAGTCAGCAATAATTGCTTTCTCTTTTAGTCCCTTGACATTCAAGAAAGACCGAAGGTTATCTTTGGAACTGACACTACTGGCTTCTTTGTCATCCATCCCTTTGTGCTAAAAAAGTGAGAATTGACATTCAAACAATTCTTGCAACAAGTCCATGATCTAATGTGCAATGATCATGTCCTCAACCCTTTTGGCCAATGCATCAGATATGCTAGCCAAAATCTGAAGTTGAGCATCGAATTAACATTTCACGGTGCATCGGGGTTTGAAGCTTAAGGGCACTCCTCAACCATGAAAAACTCGAGGTCGTTTACCATGAAATATGTTTTAAGAGACTCTTTCCAATGTATGTAATCGGTCAAACTAAAAAAAACAACTAACGGAAAATCATACATGTTGAAAAAGCAAACACATTGATCTACATTAGATTTTATCAAATACTCTTGAAAACAAAATCCAATATGGTTTAGCAACATCTAAATGAACCTCGTATGACATCTAGTTTTGCAATGACGCTTCAGTGGTTTAGGACAAAAGCCACCGAATGGTAGTCAATTATCCCTCATCTGAATTGAGACACTCTCAACCAATCATTAATACCAGAACACCTCTTGTTCCTATAACAACTAGCCATCATTGATTTGGTCAAGAAATCAATAACTTGCTTAACAATTTCCCTTAGGTGTGACCCTTCAATTTAGATCCTAGAGTTCTGCCCCAAGCAGCCAATCCGAAGAGAAAAAATCTGATTGGGGCAAACACTAAAGCGACCCTATCCATTTCTGGAGTTCACTTTGATATTGACCAACCGCACAAACCATCGAAAGGGGAACACTCCCAAGGCGCCACGAGGCCGTGCAAGAATATCTCATAGTGCAAACCAATGAAGGAGACCACAGGACATGTTGACACACATCCTTCACCCACTTACTATAAATACTTTCTCCGTCCACTTTGATATTGACTCATGCAAACACCATTCGAAGGGGGATACTCCCAGGGCACCACGAGGCCAACCATGAATCTCATGGTGAGAACATTTAGGGACAAAGGTGAGTGGAATTGACATATCATATATATCTTTTCCTCTCACTGAGTATTTTATAACCTAAGGTTTAGTTTACTTAAAAAAAAAACACAGCTAACAATTTTAACTAAGTGAATTTTTAGGTTTGCCCAAAAGTAACTCTTACTTTGGAAATTGAACAACTTTTGATCATCATTCATTAAACTCTTTAATGAAGTCTTTGATCAATTATTGTATGCTTGTAGCAAATCTATCCAATTCACTTTTCCAGGTAGGTTCCCAAGTAGAGGTGTTCTGTTTCTGTAAGCTTAAATACCCCAGCCTAGATAAAACCCGCCTTAGTCAAAAGGTCCTTTATAGATAGATTTAATACAAATTTAATCTTTTACAAAAATCAATTTAATCCTATTAAACAGATTCAAAAGATTAAACTTAGGTATCTAATCTCATTAGAACCAGGAACTTAGGTCTATTTCAATCCAATTTTAAAACCCTTTTAAAACATGAGTTCATCTAAGTTCGCATGCAACTCTTTCTTATTGATTTTTGTTCTAATTTCCATTATAACACTTACAAGAAACAACTAAAACCAACCACAATGCGAAGCAACATATACAAGGCATTCATAACTCTTATAAATAAGCCTAAGTGTCATGTTCCATACATTGTTCATTCATTACTACTGATATATAACACTTATATAACAAAGCAATGAACCAAGCATACATGCTTTCATACACCCTTATACTATAACTCTTATAATATAAACATGATGCTTGAATATGCTTAATACATGCATAAATATAACTCTTATATTATATAATGCATGAGCATGCTTTCTTGTAATTTCATCATGCCATTAACTATATTATAACACTTATAATATATGATGCATGAATAAAATGCATAACCTAATATGGGTTTTAAATCTATGTGTCATATACTATGACATATAAACAAACATACATCTCATGTACATTAAGTAAAAGTTGATGAACTGGGATAATTAGCCTTAAATCCTCAAGAAAAATCTAACTATTAC